>NW_026899464.1:0-119427 GCF_033153095.1 Gastrolobium bilobum | reverse complement strand
TTAAAATGTGTAAATTTTATAAAAGGGTATGAGACACCGTGTAGGTGTGCATTTAAAACTCAGCAATACTTGTATTTTAGGAAAAAAAGGAAAAGAAGAAAGTTCACTTGAATTATGCATGTGTACGAGGTTAGCTGTGTATACTATGTAGGCTATTTGACCATTTTTGGGCTTTATCATGTGTATTTTCAGAGATGATCTTCAAGGTAAAGTGGCTGAGATTGAAAGTGTAAATTATCTCGAATCCAGTACTTGATTCTTGAAAGGTAAAAATGATTGAAATTATTAGGTGTGGTGGGACTTATGCTATCCGCTAGGGGTGATAATAAGGCCAAGGGCCTATCAGGGGCCTTAGGCCCGACCCGTTTCGGCTCGGCTCGTCTTTTTTTATTATTAAGCCCAGACTTATACTCATGCAAAAGCTTTTTTATTTAAAAGGCCTCAGGCTTTCATAGCCAAGCCCGGCCTTGAAGCCTTGGAGGCTGGCCAGTATACATTAAATTTATTTATTTTTTATATTTTTATATTAATCATTTCAACATCCTTTTCTCAGTTTTCTGTCTCTGCTCTATCTCTTCTCCCCGATCTAAGTCATGTTCATCATCTATTTTTATAAGCCATGCGGATTCCACGGCTTATAATGATGCTTATGGCGGCGACCGTGGAAGAAAAATTAATGTAAAATGTGGAAGAAAATTTATTGGTGGGTTTCAAATCTAGTGTAAAAAATCTAGAATATTAAGAAATGTGGAAGAAAATTCATGCTAATATTATATTCGTAACAGGTAACAGGCTAAGGCCAGTCTGACACGTTTAAATACAGGCTTGGCCTGTTAAGATCAAAGCTCGGCTCGGCTCGGCCCATTAACACCCCTACTATCTGCCACATGATCTTTCTCATTTTTGGTATTTATTTTTCAAACGTCCTTTTATTTTTCCATTTGGATGGTTTATATTTCTATCTAAGTTTTGAATTTCGATGATGCAGATTCTGCAAAGGACAGAGATATTTTCTGAATTCACTGTCCCCATCCTTTACTTTCACCTCAACTTCATCAAGCACTTTCATAACTCATAGCTATATGTTGAATTGCGAATTGGGTCAACCACATTCCGCTATGGTGGGATGATAGAAAATAATGACAAAGGAAAGAAGCTAGACGAAAATTACTAATGAAATCAACAGCTAAATAAAATAAAGGCAATAATGGTGAATCTCATACCATTGAAAAGAAGCCTAAAGCTATTTTGTTGGTTATTACTCTAAAGTAGCAAATGCATAATTAATGTAACGAATTTATGTTAAAGTGAGGAATAACAAAGTGGCAATAGTTTTCCTAGTTTCTCATGTTGCAGAAGAAATTATTCCTCTTCTGCATACCCATTAAATATACGGGACTCATTATATTAAAGAAAAAAGATGGATGAGACATTTTTATGAGTCTGTAATAGGGGAATAGTTTCTCCGGAGAAATCAATTTCCATTCAATTATATGACAACATGGTTTATTTTATCTCATTGATTGCTTGTCTTGGAGGATTACGTAAAGATTTTTTGTTCTTTCCATTATAGTTGATTATATAGTGTAGAAGTTGGGAGCGGAAGATGGATCAGGGATGGAAATTTCAGATAAGGTTTTGGTGATGCCTGTTTGCTACTGTCACAATTTTAATTAATGACAAATGATTGACTTATATGAAATTTTGGCTCGTGGACAGGCCCTATCTCGTGGGATTATATAAGTTTTTGGCTCATGCAGGCTTTTTTATTTGTAGGATTTTTTGCCTTAACTCGTGCGAGCTAGGGCCTAACAGGAAGAGATAGCCTGTTTTGATGACTCTACTTTATATGTAAATTTAGGGGTGACAATATGGGTTGAGCACGACGGCAGTGGCGGAGCCAGCATGACATGTTAGCAAGTGCCCAAAAAATTCAACTAGTGCCCAAATAGCTACGATTCTTTGGCTACGACCAAAACGTGGCTAATTTTCAAAAATTTTGAACAGAATTTGCTACTTTTCAAATGTAGCTAAATGAAAGTGGCTAAATAAGCCAGTGCCAAGGCAACTGTAGGCCACAACGTGGCTCCGCCACTGCCCGGCGGGTCAACCCGCCAAAACGGGACGAGTTGGGTTGAGATTTTCAACCCACCAACCCACTTCAACCCGCCCCGCCTAGAAGTGGGTCAAAACGGGTTGACCCGTCAGGTTATATATATATATGTTTTACAATTAAGTAGTATTTCATTTGTCATTAAATTTTTGTGATATCCAATATTTTTTTTTACATTAGTACTTCTTAGAAAAAATAAAGAATAACAATTTTATTTATGACAAATGTTATCTTTATATGGAGACGAATGAGTTCCTAAAGAATGTTTTGACAAATATTAGTATACATTTAAGATTGAGATTGAGAAAAATTAAAAGAAGTGTGAAATAAAATAAAATAATATTAGAAAAATTAATAAAATATAATTTATTTTTAAATTTTAATTATTTATTTTTTTAATTGACGGGTTGGTGGGTTGACCCGCCAACCCACCATAAAACGGGGTGAGTTCATTTTTCCCACCCATATTTAATTGCCGGTTAACCCGCCCTGTCCTATTTTTGGCGGGTTGGTGGCGGGGCGGGGCGGGCCAACCAACGTTAAAAGCATGTTTATAGTACTCACATTTAATCAACAACGAAAAACCATTGTTAAAAGTAGGGGGGGTGTAAATAGGTTGGATAGAGATAGGCTTTAGCTTAAATAGGTCAGACACATGTAAAATACTTTAGGCATGGCCAGATTCGTTAGCTTGTGCACGCCCAAATTATAAATTTAGCATGGCGTATATTTAAAAAACAAAAGTCTTGACATAGACTTGTTAGCCTGTTTAAGCCTACAAGACGTTCAATAATTAAAGAAAATAATTAAAATAATATAATTTTATTATTCAAAACCATTAAAATAATAATTTATTTATTTAATTTAAAATAAATAATATAAAATAGGTCGGCCTATAAGTTTATAGGCCCTCTATGTAAAAGAAAGTCTATGAGATACTTTCTAAATAATTTTTTTAAGATCTGAAACTGTTCTATAATTTAATTCTTTCATTGAGTAGTTAATAATAATAATTTATTCCCCCCTCCTCTCCTTCTACGGTAGTATAGTATAGGATATAGAATCAGATATATTAATTAGCATTTTAATTAACATTTATTTATTTAGAATTAAGAAATCCCTCCCTCCTCGGTGTATGTAAGTGACAAAACAAAGATGGATTGGATATTTGGATTGGATTGGGCCCAAAACAAAACAAAACAAAGATGATGCTGCTGAAAATAACACCCGACCCAAGTCCATTCATTGCATTGCTTTTACTCAGTGTAGTGTAGTGTCTGATTGTCAAGTCAAGTGTGGCCCTCTCCAATGCAAATCAATGTAATGTGCTTTGGACACTTGACCACGCGCGCGCTTTTTAGCAGGTAATCTATAATAATTTGATTTCAGCGCAAATATTATAATTTAAAGTTTTATTATAATTAATTAAAGATGGATTGGATTGGGCCAAAACAAAACTGATCAAAATAATCAACCATTGCTCTTAGTCTCTCTCACTTCTCAATGCATAATCCGAAACATGCAGATGCAGTCTCATCTCAGATCACAAATTTACAATTTACAATTTTCAAAGATTTTCATCTAAAATTGGGCGGGATTTAATTTAATAACACTCACTCATTCCTCTCTTTCTTCTCTCTCTCTCTCTCTCTCTCTTCTCCACCAAAGAAAAACCCTAAGCCTAGCCCCCTTCTCTTCTCTTCTCTTCTCTTCAATCAAGCTCAGCTCAACTCACAATAACAATACTGTTGAAGATTTTGTTCAACAAGATAAGCTACCAACTACAAGCAGCTCCTCAACTCACAGGAAAGGAACTTTCTTTCGCCTCTGCTTTTATTTCATTTCATTTCATTTCGTTGGTTCTACCATTTATTTTAAGTGTGTTATTGCGTTTTTTTCTTTTTTCTTTTTGTTTCAGCGACCATAAAACATGTATTTTTATTTGTATTTGTAGCTTAGCTTAAAAAAGACACTGAACAGAGGCATTTCTCTTCTTGATGGCACCCGACTCTGAGCCTCTTGAGTTGAGATTCTTCTCAAAAATCTTCCTTTACTTGCTGCTGAGGATAAGGTAACTTCCGATACCATACCATACCATACATTTATTTTTTCTTAAATCCTCATTATTAATACTGTACGTCATGTATTTGTTTGTGCTCTATAGTCTATGGTTTATTCATTGTATCTGTATTGTTACTTTTGTTTGTAGTGATAAGTTTTTTATAACTGAATGCATCTTAAAAGCTCAGTTTCAGTTCACTCAGTGCACCTAATGTTGTGATTTGACAAGAGAGCTTTATTGGTTATTAATTGTGCACTTCTTCTTTTTTTTGCTTCCTTGCTTCTCTCCTGAGCTCCTACCTTTCTCTCTCTCTCTCTCTCTACGTGTCTCTCTCTTTCACTTTCTCAAAATCTTGGCTTCTTAGGGAATTTTGAAGCTTTTTTTGTTTCCAAAAAATGATAGTGTTATTATATTAAAACTATCTAGCTGTGTTGTGTAGCACTGTATCATTCATTCACCTATTCTGTAGTCTATAATCTTTGTATCTTTTCCCCCAAAAAGAGTCCTTGCTACTGATATCGATGTATTCTCTTGTTTACTCGTACATATATGTTTTCATTGTTTAATTTTAATTTTCACTGGCATCTAGCTTAAACGTAAAAAATGTAATTTAATTGGGCGAGATTTAATTTAATTACACTCACTCATTCCTCTCTTTCTTCTCCCTCTCTCTCTTCTCCACCAAAGAAAAACCTTAAGTCCACTCTTCTATTCTCTTCTCACCCTTCAATCAAATCACAAAAATGGTTGGTTACCTTTTCTTTTCGTTATCTTCTCTTCCTTCTAAACAAACGATTCATTGAATCTGACTTGAATGAATGTTCTTCTTCAAGTTTTCTTTCTTTCTTTCAATCAAATCACAAAAATGGTGGTTACCTTTGGCCGATGCTCAGCTCAACTCACAATAACAATACTGTTGAAGATCTTGTTCAACAAGATAAGCTACCAACTACAAGCAGCAGCTCAACTCACAGGAAAGGAACTTTCTTTCGCCTCTGCTTTCATTTCATTTCATTGGTTCCTCCATTTATTTTAAGTGTGTTATTGCGTTTTTTTTTCAGCGACCATAAAACATGTATTTCTTTTTGTATTTGTAGCTCAGCTCAAAAAAGACACTGAACAGAGGCATTTCTGAGCTAGTCCTCTTGATGGCCCCCGACACTGAGCCTCTTGAGTTGAGATTCTTCTCAATAATCTTCCTTTACTTGCTGCTGAATGCTGAGGATAAGGTAACTTCCCCTCCATACCATGCCATACCTTTATTTTTTCTTAAATCCTCATTATTAATACTGTACGTGTCATGTATGTATATTTGTTTGTGCTCTATGATGGTTCATTCATTGTATCTGTCTGTATTATTACTTTTGTTTGTAGTGTTCAGTTTCTTATATATAACTGAATGAATCTTAGAAGCTCTGTTTCGGTTCACTCAGTATTATTACTTTTTGCCTCTGCTTTTAAAAACATGCATGTATATAAGAGGAGGTTAATTAATAGTTGTTTAAGTTTAGTGTGTGATTAATTTAAAGAGAAGAAAATAAATAAATAAATGAATTTGAAAAATTTCTTAATAAGATTGAAGTTTAATTGCACTGTTTGTGTTACTTTAGTTGGGGAATAAGAGAGATGCTAGACTACTGTTCTGTTGATCAGAGATCAGAGTCAGAGTCAGATCCTCAGAGCACCTAATTTGTGATTTGACAAGAGAGCTTTGTTTGGTTCCTTGCATCTCTCCTGAGCTTTTCCACTTCCTACCTTTCTATACGTGTCTCTCTCTTTCACCTTTCTCAAAAACTTGGCTTCTTATGGAATTTTGAATCTTTTCTCTTTCCAAAAATGATAGTGTGATATTATCAAATTATTAATAAAGATTGAAGATGAAGAATATTATTATTATTTTTTTTTAAATTCTAAACATATTAAATAGTGTATCGTTTTTTTTTTAATTTTAAACAATTGTAGTTAAAATCCCTGCTGCTATGACTCCATTGATTATTATATTAAAACTATCTAGCTGTGCTGTGTAGCCCTGTATCATTCATTCACCTATTCTGTAGTTTATTGTAACAGCCCGTTACGTACCGGTATTGTTAACATTAATTATGATATTAAGCGCAGTTACAATCACAGCAGTTCATTTAAAAAAACGAGAATAAATTTTTTCCGACTATTACGCGAGCATTTAAATCATAAAAAGCGTAATAATTAAAAGCTGTGACCGTAACCGTAAACTCTTGCGGAAGACTTATTTCAACTATTTTTATAACTTACATCATTTATTATGAGTTACTAAGGAGTTCCCATAAACTCACTTAGCCTATTTCCAACTTTACATTTTTACCAATTCGAACATGTTTCACTCTAAATTTTTCTGCGACCAAACCGATCGCAACCAACCCTTCTTCTCAGATTATATTTTTTTATTACTTAATTCCCTTTTTAACAAGCTATCATACGCTCAATTCGGAGCTCATTTGCTCCGGTTATCGCCGTTTGAAGTTGGATAAGCAATTAGCCCAAACAACCCCAAAAACAGCTCCAAACCACTCACATTGCTCGAATTACTGCACTCAATCCACTCAACCATTTTCTCTCAAATTTTTATCCTACAAACTAGACATCTAAAACTTCATTTTGATATATCACACGCTTAATTTGGCGGAGAAACGAAGCGGGAATTAATTTCCCAAATCCGGTCCAGAATCTGCCTCAGGTGCAGGGGCACATGGGCAGTCCGTGTTTCTCTAATTTTTTCAGGCCGAAGATCAACCCAGAATTTCCTCAAATTTTGACACAAGGTAGAGGACATCTCAACCTTCAAAATGGCGTATGGCACGTCCCTAGAGGACTTCTATGGAGGGAGATATGCTCTCCCGAAGTTCGCCTAAAATCTGCCAATTCTACAGAAAATTCGCCAGAGTTTCCTTTGTTTTTCCAATAATCCCAAATTTGTAAAAGGTCCTTTAACCTCAATTGTACCTAATAAACACATGATAATACAACAATAATCCAATGGGTGGCACACACAAGGACCAACAACGCCTTGGGGCACTTACAACCCAATCCAGTTTATAGTTATTAAACATAGAGTCCATATTAATCATTCTTAAGTAGTTGCAATCACTAACACCTTTTTCATGCATATTTCCATCATACATATTATCATAACCTAAGATAGGCCTAAGGCCCTTCCATCATAGTTAGACATGCATCAATACTATTACAATATGGCTTTACAAATTACAACTTGAAACTAAAACTTCAAATTACATTCTTCTAAAATTTCAACTTAATTTAAAAGACAACATAACCAAATACATCACTACTAGACTTAGGCAAAATGGCATGAACAAGATGCTAATAGCTACTAATAAATACAAATGACATGTTCATGCCCTAAGTCTAGCCTAGGCCACACGGCCAACAAAATGCAAAATATGAAGCGCTCCAGCGCTCACTCTGCGGGCCTCTTGCCTGAGGCTCCTGCTCCACTGCTACCTCCTGAAATAAATGCCCCGAGACGGGGTGAGATATACGAATATATCTCAGTAACCAAGAGGTTCTGGAGAAAACTCCACCCAATGGTTCACTTCGATGCATATCAATAGAATACAACAACCACTTTGAAAACGGGATATAGCAAGGGATTTAGAGAATGGGGAATATAAAGAAAACAAAATACGACGATACGGGATGGTAACCCCAATTCCACGTACGCCCTCGGCATATATAAGCCTATGGGTATCATCCAAGGTGTGTTCACAGAAACCACAACCATGATGCCCAAACCAACCAAAACGCCAAAGACATTCCTAGTGTGCTCCTACCCGGATCACACACCATGACCGCAGTCAACTGGAACTCCCTCCTGGAGACCTATCCAGCGGAAGTCCGAAAATGCCCTAAGGCTAATAAAACTGTCTACTGGCCAGAGACTCGGTACTGCAGTACCCATAGCAATAATGCATGCATGCTCATGTGTTCTGTACTATTCATACACACTTCCTACCGTTGCCATCAACTGGCAAGGTGGAACAGAAAAGGGGAACAAGCCCCAGTACCAAGAGGTTACCTTAATTCGTGTTTCCACAAGCTCCGCAGCAGCTTATCCCTCAACTCGGTACACAGCGGAATGCCTACACAGAGGACATTCCCAATCACTCTCAGTTCAACCCATACATGTTAACTTATAATTACACATGTAATGAACCAATTTCTTACCTCAATCCACTTGGTCCCGGACCAAGGGCAATTCACTGATTCAAGATTCGGGATTCAGGTCGACGTACGGCAACCTATACAATAACGTACATCCATCAGTACTCGTCAAATAGTATCAAAACGCAAAAACACAAAAATCCTCCCCATCCTCCCTTGATGGTTCGGCCATTGTAGTGTAAATGTGAGATTTATTTTTCTAAATTTTCTTTCTCATTTTGTTACGTCTCATTAGGTTGTCAATAGGCCGGTTCAAGTGCCAGTTCGTCATTTTCGCGTCGAATTACATCAAAACGCGAAAATCGCCAAATCACCCCTTTTCCCCTTGGAGGTTCGGCCATGCAGGTGTAAATTTGAGATTTATTTTCCTAAATTTTCTTTCTCATTTTATAACACTCCCTTAGGTTGTTTAGAGGCTAGTTCAATCGTCGTTTTCCGACATTTACGCATCGTTTTGCGAAATATTTCATTCTGGGCTCATTTAGGTCTCTAACACAATTCATTTTTTTCCATTGATTCAAACACTCTCCAAGCACAACACAACCCATCTAAGCACCATATAACTACACAAATCATCATCCAAATCATTTTTCAACATCAATTCCTCAATCTTTCCTCAAAGAATCGAATTTTACCCTATGGCATTCCAAGGAATTTCCATACAACTTTAATCATTCCACACCTCATACAATCCTATTATATCAACATACAATCATACAACAACTCATCAATCCAATCCTAACACATTTTCAAAACTCAAAGTCATGACAACCTCAAAATTTTCTAAGTTAAAAATTCACATTTTTCATCAATAATTTTTATTGCATTTATGGCTACTACACATCATTCTAAGACACATTCATGTACAAACATTTTCCAATTGAGCTCTCTAAACACATCAATCCAACAAGCCCTCTTTAGGGTTCATAAATTCAACCACAAAATTAAACCATTGGAACACAAGGAAACTCACCCAAAAGCTTGGCACAAGGCTCCTCCTAAACATACTCCACCATTGGAGCATCAATCAACACCATTTTCACAAATCTAAAGGAAAGGGCCGCAGCTTTGGGGAGGGTTTTTCTCAAAATCTAGTGGCTTTCAAGGCTTGGGAGTACCACCAATGGATTTAGAAGGCCATTTCCATCAAATTTCAAGACAAGAATCAATGGATTTGGTGAAGAAATGGCTAAGTTATGGTGAAATGAAATCTTGGAGGTGAAGGGCTATGGTGGCTGCGGGTTTGAGCAAGAAGAGGGAGGAAAGTGATGCATGAATAGTGCAGAGCACATGTGGCTTAAGTCACTTAAGTGGGGTGGGTCCCACCGCCACCTCACGCGATTTAAAACTAATCCGAATTTTCCTCCGATTCCACTAAACGTCCGTAAATTCACAACCTATTTAGAAACTCAAATTTTTAACATTAACTATTCCCCTTTAATTAGTCTTGATCAGATGAATTAAGAGTCCTCCATTCGTTCGGAGAAAACACTGTTTTAAGCTATTATGCGTGCCATTGGCACGCTTCCCCAAACTGTCTTAATTTCATCGAATATTATAAGAAATCATATTTCCTAACTCATTAGACCATTTTTAACTCATATTTGAAACCTAGAGCTCAAAACTCAATCGGCACGTTTTACGGTGCAATCGTATCGCGGTATTTTTACCCGCGAAAAACACTATTCACTGATTTTTCTGAAACTTGCCGTCCACTCAATTTTTCGTTCTGAACCCATTTCCAGGGTTATTTTTACCATCTGAGACCTTCTACTCAATTTTTATCTTCCTAGGTTTGCGTATTGGCTAATTACCGTTTTGCCCTTTCTTTGTATTTTGGCCTAATCTTTTGGATTTTCACTAATCCATCACTTGATTGCTCACTTAATATTTTAATTACTTGATTTAAAATTGTGACCTAATGTGAAAGTTGTGATTTGACAAGAGCGCTTGCTTTTATTTTTTTGCGTCCACTCTTCTCTCTTGAGCTTTTCCGCTTCCTACCTTTCTATCTGTACGTGTCTCTCTCTTTCACCTTTCTCAAAAACTTATTGCTGCGATCTGTCCATTCTCTCTCACTTTACATTATCTTTGGACTCTCATTTCACTTCCATAGATCCATTGTCTTCAGTTCACCGAAACCGCCACCACCTACCCCATTATATTACAGATCAGAACCACTCTATTCTTTGCATGTGCACCCAACAAACAACTAGTGTTTTTTTACATGATAATGATGAGGCGTTTCAAAATAGTGTTTATGTTATTGTTTTCTCAAAACATTTCCGGAGAAAATAGTAAACACTATTTTCTCGGGAAATGTTTTAAAGAGGTAATAATGGAGCGGAGCAGAACCAAATAAACCTAGGTCCTGCCAGTGTTCTGTGGTGTAGATCCCTCAGAAGTATTTCATCAAACAACTGAAGTAGTCACCTCTCTGGTAAGTAAGTACCTCTTCTTCATTCTGTATTATGTTGTGATTGTGGGGACACAACCAATAGAACTCTAAGATTGTCTTCTCTCAATCTTCTTTGCATTTCTGTTTTTTTTTTTTTGGGGGGGGGGGGGGGGGGGAGGGGTAAATAATGTTCATTGCATTTTAATCCTCGTTTAAGGGTCTGTTGAATTTTTTTCTAAATGGTGGTATCAATAACCAAAGTTTCTTTAAAGTCATCTAGATTAAGGTCTTTGTAAATGCTTATTCTGAAGCTTTCTTCTGTTACTCTTGTTTAAAAGATGTTAGCATTTAGTAAAGCCAATTTTTTAATAAATATTATTATGATTATATTTATTTTAGTGTGAATCGCAGGTTTTTTTATTAAATTAATCAAAGTAATTAGTCAAACTATAATGAATTATATATATATATATATATATATATATATATATATATATATATATATATTGTGATGAATTTTTTCTCAACCCAATCATGTCTCATATTTTTAATAATTAAAATGAATTTTATTTCCTTAAAATTAGAATATATATTTCTCAGCTGTCCATCCACACATATATTTTTTAATATGTATATACATTAGCTAATATAAATTAGTAAATATAATAAATTTTAAGAGTAGCTAAATTAGAACTTCAGAGGGACAGAAATAACTTACGAGTTAAGAGTTAAGAGAATACAACGGTCATCATAGTTTTGCCGCCAAAAAATATAAATTAAAAATTTTCTTTCTCTCTTTTCACTCTTCTTAAGGTTTTCTTAGGGTTTCTTTCTCTGTTTTCTTAAGGTTTTCTTAGGGTTTCTTTCTCTGTTTTCACTCCTTCTTAAAGTTTTCTTGGTTTCTTTGGGTTTCCTAGTTTATTTCTCTTGTTCTTGCTTGTTTCTTTCTCTTGTTCTTGGATTGTTTTGTCAAGACAATGGAATTGGTGAATATGGGAGATGGGATGCAAGTAGATGATGACCCAACCAGCCTGTATTGTTTGGCAACACTCCTACAAACGTGTCAATACCTAGGTATGTTACTTCTGCCCTTTCTTTTCTTCTCTTTGCTTTTCTTTTTTTCTTGAAAATGTTTGATTATGTGCTGATATTTCTTGCTTGAAAAGATTGAGTATGTGGGTTTCTTGCTGATATTTCTTGCTGATATTCGACTGTGTTCTTTTTTCTTTTCTTTTTTCTTTTCTTGAAAATACAGCCTGAAAATGTTTAATTGTCAACAGTTGCTTGTCAATACCATACGAAATATATATGTTTCTTTCTTTCTTTTTCTTTATTATTCTGGAAATATTGAGGGTGTGGCTTTTCCATTATGTTCTTGCTTTTCTTTTCTTTTGATTTCGTTTTTCTTTTCTTGAAAATACAGTATGTTTCTTTTTTTTTCTTGAAAATAGAAGATTGAGAGTTTGACTTGTCAACAGTTGCTTGTCAATACCATACGAAATATATATGTTTCTTTCTTTCTTTTTCTTTATTATTCTGGCAATATTGAGGGTGTGGCTTTTCCATTATGTTCTTGCTTTTCTTTTCTTTTGATTTCGTTTCTTTTTTTTTCTTGATAACTGTGGATGTTCGATTGTATGCTTTTGTTTCTGTCTGCCCAGACATCATATTCTTGCTGATATTTCTTGCTGATATTCGACTGTGTTCTTTTTTCTTTTCTTTTTTCTTTTCTTGAAAATACAGTATGTTTCTTTTTTTTTTCTTGAAAATAAGATTGAGGGTGTGGCTTGTCAACAGTTGCTTGTCAATACCATACGAAATATATATGTTTCTTTCTTTCTTTTTCTTTATTATTCTGGCAATATTGAGGGCGTGGCTTTTCCATTATGTTCTTGCTTTTCTTTTCTTTTGATTTCGTTTTTCTTTTCTTTTTTCTTTTCTTGAAAATACAGTATGTTTCTTTTTTTTTCTTGAAAATAGAAGATTGAGGGTGAGGCTTGTCAACAGTTGCTTGTCAATACCATATGAAATATATGTTTCTTTCTTTCTTTTTCTTTATTATTCTGGCAATATTGAGGGTGTGGCTTTTCCATTATGTTCTTGCTTTTCTTTTCTTTTGATTTCGTTTCTTTTTTTTTTCTTGATAACTGTGGGTGTTCGATTGTATGCTTTTGTTTCTGTCTGCCCAGACATCATATTACTGGACTATTAACTGGTTTTTTTGTTTTTTAATTTTGTAAATTTGATTTTGTCTAGTTGAGTTTGTTAATTTTTTCAGTTGGTGTTTTATTTAACAAAACTAACATTGGATATATTTAGATATGTGGGTTTTCTATTTTATTTATTTTTTAAATATCTATGGTTTCGATTGGAATGATAACATGTTGGTTTTTCATCACGTTGAAGATGATGAAAAAGCTGAGAAGATGGAAGAGGATGAAGCTGAGATGATGGAAGAAGATGAGGATGAATATGGGAGATGGGATGCAAGTAGAAGAGGATGAAGCTGAGAAGATGGAAGAGGATGAAGATGAGGATGAAGCTGAGATGATGGAAGAAGATGAGGATGAATATGGGAGATGGGATGCAATGGGAGATGGGATGCAAGTAGAAGAGGATGAAGATGAGGATGAAGCTGAGAAGATGGAAGAGGATGAAGATGAGGATGAATCTGAGATGATGGAAGAAGATGAGGATGAATATGGGAGATGGGATGCAAGTAGATGAGGATGAAGATGAGAAGATGGAAGAGGATGAAGATGAGGATGAAGCTGAGATGATGGAAGAAGATGAGGATGAATATGGGAGATGGGATGCAATGGGAGATGATGACCCAACCAGCCTGTATTGTTTGGCAACACTCCTACAAAGGTGTCATTACCTAGGTATGGTACTTCTGCCCTTTCTTTTCTTTTCTTTTTTTCTTGAAAATGTTTGATTATATGCTGATATTTCTTGCTTGAAAAGATTGAGTATGTGGGTTTCTTGCTGATATTCGACTGTGTTCTTTCCTTTCCTTTTTTTTTCTTGAAAATAGAGATTGAGGGTGTGGCTTGTCTTTTGTCAATACCATATGAAATATATGTTTCTTTCTTTCTTTTTCTTTATTATTCTGGCAATATTGAGGGTGTGGCTTTTCCATTATGTTCTTGCTTTTCTTTTCTTTCGATTTCGTTTCTTTTTTTTCTTGATAATACAGTGGATGTTCGATTGTGTGCTTTTGTTTCTGTCTGCCCAGACATCTTATTACTGGACTATTAACTGGTTTTTTTGTTTTTTGATTTTGTCTAGTTGAGTTTGTTAGTTTTTTCAGTTGGTGTTTTATTTAACAAAACTAACATTGGATATATTTAGATATGTGGGTTTTCCATTTCATTTATTTTTTAAATATTAATGGTTCTTTCTTTCTTTCTTTCGTTTTTTTTTTGCAATATTTAGATGTTGGTTTCGATTGGAATGATAACATGTTGGTTTTTCATCATGTTGAAGATGATGAAAAAGCTGAAAAGATGGAAGATGATGAGGATGAAGCTGAGGAGATGGAAGAAGATGAAGATGATGAAAAAGCTGAGAAGATGAAAGAAGATGAGGATGAAAATGAGGATGAAGCTGAGAAGATGGAAGAAGATGAAGATGAGGATGAAGCTGAGAAGATGGAAGAAGATGAGGATAAAGATGATGAAAAAGCTGAGAAGATGGAAGAAGATGAGGATGAAGTTCATGTTGAACTTGAGAAAGGTCTTAACCAAGAGGACCGAGCAACCCAAAAGCAGTTTCGGGTTGTTTGGACCGAAGAGCTACATCGGTCGGTTTTTTGTGGCCGCTGTTAATGACTTGGGTGTTGACAGTAAGTTATTCACTCTTTCTCTACAATGCAAAGTAGTTGTTATCTTAATTGTTATTAATTGCTACAACTGGTCAATCAATTGATGTTTCTGCTTTATTTTAGCAATACTTTTATTATATTTTTGTGTAGAAATAGCAATCAAATCCTAATAATATTACAATGTGAAAACTAGTTCCATCACCTCTCTTTGCAAACTTTATTTCCACAAGTGTCTTCACATCCACTGCCCAGAATCCAACCATAATTCTTCGAACATCTGTCTCAGCCCCACTTGGATATATAATTTCTGTCATAATATTGGAATCTGCACCAAAATAAAAAATGGCTTATCCGTTGTTAATACCAGTGTGCATTTCCAAATAACAAACAAATCCACTGCCCATGTATTCCTCTATTTCAGTAATCCTTTCCTTGGAGTAAGCTAATATACTTATTTGGCATCTCTCGAAAACTGAACAAATCAAAATTCAAATTTTCCTTAATTCGATCATGATTAATTTGGTCTCATGAGAGCTGGAAGCTGCCCAATTGGTCCCAACTGTGTCTTCCATTCGCTGCCAAAAATGGAACAATGATGCCTTTTTCCATTCCTGTGAAAACTCTGGGTTTTTTTTTTTGTATTGCAAAAGTATATGTTTGCTGTATTTTTCCAATTGCTGTATTTTTTTGTTCAACATTATTTTGAATGCTTTCTCAAATACTCTTCCTAATCTGTAGTGCACTGGAGTAGATGTCATGGCATTATTGTTAATGAAGTCTGACACATTTGTATGTTCTTTTGATTGCAGAGGTTGTACCTAGAAAAATTCTTCAATTGATGAAGGCTGAGAAGCATCTTACTAGGGCGCATGTGGCCAGCCATCTGCAGGTATTTTTTTCTTTTCCTTTCTGCTTTAATTTCATAAAACCATAGTTTTTCATTTATAGAACTTTATTTGTTTTTTTAATTGCTGCAGAAATAAAGACTTCGACTGAAAAGAATCAGGTCTAAGGCAACCCAGCAAGTCAGTCCTTTTAAATATCCTCTTCATCTGGTGAGATGATTAGTCCTAGGCAAACAAGTAATATTGTGCCATTTCAGGGGTTGGCTGACCAAAGCCAGGATGGCAGTTATGTTTCACATCTTACCAATTTAAGCTCAATAGGCTCAATCTTAAATGAAGACTTGGACTTGGACTTTGATTCTGACTTTGATCTTTATGATCCTACACAAATGATTGACTCGGATTATTACACAAATGATTGACTCAGATTATTTGTTGTCTATGTAGTTGATAACACCAATTATTTGTTGTCTATGTAGTTGTAAATGGGATTCAAATTTAATTCTTTGGCTTCTCAGATTTGTTCTCTACTGAGATTGACCTCCATTCATTTGTGTTTTCTTTGAGTTTGTATAACCAACAAGTCACGTAACCATGCATTCTTTCTATTTTTATACTTTTATTTTCACTATTGTTCTTGTTTGGTTAATAATTAGTCTGATCAACATCGACATTTTTTGTGAATGATTGAACAAGATTATTTGTAAAGACTGATGAGTCTAATGTGGATGGAAAATTTAGCTTTCTAAAATTTTTGTGAATGATACCGAAGTGTCAATTACTAGTATAAATGTCCATAGATTATTCAATATGTTAATGTTTTTGAGTTATATAAGAGGAGTAGATAACTCTTTGGATCATATAGCCTCAAATTATGATTGAGCAGGGTTACATAAAAGGGACAAGAGTAAAGGGGGTAAAATTGTTCTATTTACATGTTTCAGCAAGTGCTTACAGTGGTACTTACATGTAATTGACCTATGAAGGAGCATCAACATGAATCAAACTCACGACGATTTAGTAAAAATTATCAACAAGAGTTGTTATATTTTTTGAAAAGGAGTAATTATTCTACCTAATTGATAAAAACATATATGACGTAAGAAAATGACAAATATATATGATACATGGACTTGTATAGAGATGACACTAGTCCACTACCATATTCTGAAACAGAAATGTCTTAATAATACATGTATATATATATATATATGAAAGGTGGAGAAAATTCTAGATATTTGTGCTCGCTTATAGATCTAGATTACTGAATAACTGTTGTTTTAAATCCATGATCTGTTTGGTGGAAAGAGAGAAAATTTATTTATTTTATCATAAGCATTTCTTCAAAATTATAAGGTTGTCTATTTATTTTTTTAGTCCTCTTTTTTAAATTTTAAAGGGAAAATATTTAATTACAAAAAAAAAGGAAAATATTTTTTATTTTAAAGGACATGATTTTATATTATTCTAAATAAAATTATATCGTTTTAATATATATTTAATGATTTTTAATATTTTCTTTCCTCTGTATAATTAGAAGCAGAGAGACCTAAAATAAAAGTCATCTAATTTAAAATGACAATTAATTGTTTACAAAAAAAATGACAATTAATTTTTCCAATTTAAAATGTGTAAATTTTATAAAAGGGTATGGGACACCGTGTAGGTGTGCATTTAAAACTCAGCAATACTTGTATTTTAGGAAAAAAAGGAAAAGAAGAATGTTCACTTTAATTATGCATGTGTACGAGGTTAGCTGTGTATACTATGTAGGCTATCTGACCATTTTTGGGCTTTATCATGTGTATTTTCAGAGATGATCTTCAAGGTAAAGTGGCTGCGATTGAAAGTGTAAATTATCTTGAATCCAGTACTTGATTCTTGAAAGGTAAAAATGATTGAAATTATTAGGTGTGGTGGGACTTATGCTATCCGCTAGGGGTGATAATAAGGCCAAGGGCCTATCAGGGGCCTTAGGCCCGGCCCGTTTCGGCTCGGCTCGTCTTTTTTTATTATTAAGCCCAGACTTATACTCATGCAAAAGCTTTTTTATTTAAAAGGCCTCAGGCTTTCATCGCCAAGCCCGGCCTTGAAGCCTTGGAGGCTGGCCCGTATACATTAAATTTATTTATTTTTTATATTTTTATATTAATCATTTCAACATCCTTTTCTCAGTTTTCTGTCTCTGCTCTATCTCTTCTCCCCGATCTAAGTCATGTTCATCATCTATTTTTATAAGCCATGCGGATTCCACGGCTTATAATGATGCTTATGGCGGCGACCGTGGAAGAAAAATTAATGTAAAATGTGGAAGAAAATTTATTGGTGGGGTTCAAATCTAGTGTAAAAAATCTAGAATATTAAGAAATGTGGAAGAAAATTTAATGTAAAAAATCTAGAATGTGGAAGAAAATTAAGGAAAAGCAACGTAAAATAAAGTAAAGGTGATGTTGTTATTTTGATTTTTTAATATTAATGTTTTTTTATTATAAAAGAAACAACTATTATTTTCTTACAAAAAAATACTTATCAGTGCATGATTAATGGGCTGAATACGGCTACAAATTGGAATGTAAGGTTTTTATTTTTAATAAATAAACAGGCCACAGGCTTGAGACAGGCTTTTATTTTTTGTAAACGAACCAGGCCACAAGCTAATATTATATTCGTAACAGGTAACAGGCTAAGGCCAGTCTGACACGTTTAAATACAGGCTTGGCCCGTTAAGATCAAAGCTCGGCTCGGCTCGGCCCGTTAACACCCCTACTATCTGCCACATGATCTTTCTCATTTTTGGTGTTTATTTTTCAAACGTCCTTTTATTTTTCCATTTGGATGGTTTATATTTCTATCTAAGTTTTGAATTTCGATGATGCAGATTCTGCAAAGGACAGAGATATTTTCTGAATTCACTGTCCCCATCCTTTACTTTCACCTCAACTTCATCAAGCACTTTCATAACTCATAGCTATATGTTGAATTGCGAATTGGGTCAACCACATTCCGCTATGGTGGGGTGATAGAAAATAATGACAAAGGAAAGAAGCTAGACGAAAATTGCTAATGAAATCAACAGCTAAATAAAATAAAGGCAATAATGGTGAATCTCATACCATTGAAAAGAAGCCTAAAGCTATTTTGTTGGTTATTACTCTAAAGTAGCAAATGCATAATTAATGTAACGAATTTATGTTAAAGTGAGGAATAACAAAGTGGCAATAGTTTTCCTAGTTTCTCATGTTGCAGAAGAAATTATTCCTCTTCTGCATACCCATTAAATATACGGGACTCATTATATTAAAGAAAAAAGATGGATGAGACATTTTTATGAGTCTGTAATAGGGGAATAGTTTCTCCGGAGAAATCAATTTCCATTCAATTATATGACAACATGGTTTATTTTATCTCATTGATTGCTTGTCTTGGAGGATTACGTAAAGATTTTTTGTTCTTTCCATTATAGTTGATTATATAGTGTAGAAGTTGGGAGCGGTAGATGGATCAGGGATGGAAATTTCAGATAAGGTTTTGGTGATGCCTGTTTGCTACTGTCACAATTTTAATTAATGACAAATGATTGACTTATATGAAATTTTGGCTCGTGGACAGGCCCTATCTCGTGGGATTATATAAGTTTTTGGCTCATGCAGGCTTTTTTATTTGTAGGATTTTTTGCCTTAACTCGTGCGAGCTAGGGCCTAACAGGAAGAGATAGCCTGTTTTGATGACTCTACTTTATATGTAAATTTAGGGGTGACAATATGGGTTGAGCACGACGGCAGTGGCGGAGCCAGCATGACATGTTAGCAAGTGCCAAAAAATTCAGCTAGTGCCCAAATAGCTACGGTTCTTTGGCTACGACCAAAACGTGGCTAATTTTCAAAAAATTTGAACAGAATTTGCTACTTTTCAAATGTAGCTAAATGAACGTGGCTAAATAAGCCAGTGCCAAGGCAACTGTAGGCCACAACGTGGCTCCGCCACTGCCCGGCGGGTCAACCCGCCAAAACGGGACGAGTTGGGTTGAGATTTTCAACCCACCAACCCACTTCAACCCGCCCCGCCTAGAAGTGGGTCAAAACGGGTTGACCCGTCGGGTTATATATATATATATATTTTACAATTAAGTAGTATTTCATTTGTCATTAAATTTTTGTGATATCCAATTTTTTTTTTACATTAGTACTTCTTAGAAAAAATAAAGAATAACAATTTTATTTATGACAAATGTTATCTTTATATGGAGACGAATGAGTTCCTAAAGAATGTTTTGACAAATATTAGTATACATTTAAGATTGAGATTGAGAAAAATTAAAAGAAGTGTGAAATAAAATAAAATAATATTAGAAAAATTAATAAAATATAATTTATTTTTAAATTTTAATTATTTATTTTTTTAATTGACGGGTTGGTGGGTTGACCCGCCAACCCACCATAAAACGGGGTGAGTTCATTTTTCCCACCCATATTTAATGGCGGGTTAACCCGCCCTGTCCCGTTTTTGGCGGGTTGGTGGCGGGGCGGGGCGGGCCAACCAACGTTAAAAGCATGTTTATAGTACTCACATTTAATCAACAACGAAAAACCATTGTTAAAAGTAGAGGGGGTGTAAATAGGCTGGATAGAGATAGGCTTTAGCTTAAATAGGTCAGACACATGTAAAATACTTTAGGCATGGCCAGATTCGTTAGCTTGTGCACGCCCAAATTATAAATTTAGCATGACGTATATTTAAAAAACAAAAGTCTTGACATAGACTTGTTAGCCTGTTTAAGCCTACAAGACGTTCAATAATTAAAGAAAATAATTAAAATAATATAATTTTATTATTCAAAACCATTAAAATAATAATTTATTTATTTAATTTAAAATAAATAATATAAAATAGGTCGGCCTATAAGTTTATAGGCCCTCTATGTAAAAGAAAGTCTATGAGATACTTTCTAAATAATTTTTTTAAGATCCGAAACTGTTCTATAATTTAATTCTTTCATTGAGTAGTTAATAATAATAATTTATTCCCCCCTCCTCTCCTTCTACGGTAGTATAGTATAGGATATAGAATCAGATATATTAATTAGCATTTTAATTAACATTTATTTATTTAGAATTAAGAAATCCCTCCCTCCTCGATGTATGTAAGTGACAAAACAAAGATGGATTGGATATTTGGATTGGATTGGGCCCAAAACAAAACAAAACAAAGATGATGCTGCTGAAAATAACACCCGACCCAAGTCCATTCATTGCATTGCTTTTACTCAGTGTAGTGTAGTGTCTGATTGTCAAGTCAAGTGTGGCCCTCTCCAATGCAAATCAATGTAATGTGCTTTGGACACTTGACCACGCGCGCGCTTTTTAGCAGGTAATCTATAATAATTTGATTTCAGCGCAAATATTATAATTTAAAGTTTTATTATAATTAATTAAAGATGGATTGGATTGGGCCAAAACAAAACTGATCAAAATAACCAACCATTGCTCTTAGTCTCTCTCACCTCTCAATGCATAATCCGAAACATGCAGATGCAGTCTCATCTCAGATCACAAATTTACAATTTACAATTTTCAAAGATTTTTCATCTAAAATTGGGCGGGATTTAATTTAATAACACTCACTCATTCCTCTCTTTCTTCTCTCTCTCTCTCTCTCTCTCTCTCTCTCTCTCTCTCACCCACCAAAGAAAAACCCTAAGCCTAGCCCCCTTCTCTTCTCTTCTCTTCTCTTCAATCAAGCTCAGCTCAACTCACAATAACAATACTGTTGAAGATCTTGTTCAACAAGATAAGCTACCAACTACAAGCAGCTCCTCAACTCACAGGAAAGGAACTTTCTTTCGCCTCTGCTTTTATTTCATTTCATTTCATTTCGTTGGTTCTACCATTTATTTTAAGTGTGTTATTGCGTTTTTTTCTTTTTTCTTTTTGTTTCAGCGACCATAAAACATGTATTTTTATTTGTATTTGTAGCTCAGCTTAAAAAAGACACTGAACAGAGGCATTTCTCCTCTTGATGGCACCCGACTCTGAGCCTCTTGAGTTGAGATTCTTCTCAAAAATCTTCCTTTACTTGCTGCTGAGGATAAGGTAACTCCCGATACCATACCATACCATACCTTTATTTTTTCTTAAATCCTCATTATTAATATTGTACGTCATGTATTTGTTTGTGCTCTATAGTCTATGGTTTATTCATTGTATCTGTATTGTTACTTTTGTTTGTAGTGATAAGTTTTTTATCTTGGCTTCTTAGGGAATCTTTGAAGCTTTTTTTGTTTCCAAAAAATGATAGTGTTATTATATTAAAACTATCTAGCTGTGCTGTGTAGCACTGTATCATTCATTCACCTATTCTGTAGTCTATAATCCTTTTATCTTTTCCCCCAAAGAGAGTTCTTGCTACTGATATCGATGTATTCTCTTGTTTACTCGTACATATATGTTTTCATTGTTTAATTTTAATTTTCACTGGCATCTAGCTTAAACGTAAAAAATGTAATTTAATTGGGCGGGATTTAATTTAATTACACTCACTCATTCCTCTCTTTCTTCTCCCTCTCTCTCTTTTCCACCAAAGAAAAACCCTAAGCCCCCTCTTCTCTTCTCTTCTCACCCTTCAATCAAATCACAAAAATGGTTGGTTACCTTTTCTTTTCGTTATCTTCTCTTCCTTCTAAACAAACGATTCATTGAATCTGACTTGAATGAATGTTCTTCTTCAAGTTTTCTTTCTTTCTTTCAATCAAATCACAAAAATGGTAGTTACCTTTGGCCGATGCTCAGCTCAACTCACAATAACAATACTGTTGAAGATCTTGTTCAACAAGATAAGCTACCAACTACAAGCAGCAGCTCAACTCACAGGAAAGGAACTTTCTTTCGCCTCTGCTTTCATTTCATTTCACTGGTTCTTCTATTTATTTTAAGTGTGTTATTGCATTTTTTTTCTTTCTTTTTTTTTTTGTTTCAGCGACCATAAAACATGTATTTCTTTTTGTATTTGTAGCTCAGCTCAAAAAAGACACTGAACAGAGGCATTTCTGAGCTAGTCCTCTTGATGGCCCCCGACATTGAGCCTCTTGAGTTGAGATTCTTCTCAATAATCTTCCTTTACTTGCTGCTGAATGCTGAGGATAAGGTAACTTCCCCTCCATACCATGCCATACCTTTATTTTTTCTTAAATCCTCATTATTAATACTGTACGTGTCATGTATGTATATTTGTTTGTGCTCTATGATGGTTCATTCATTGTATCTGTCTGTATTATTACTTTTGTTTGTAGTTTTAAGTTTCTTATATATAACTGAATGAATCTTTGAAGCTCTGTTTCGGTTCACTCAGTATTATTACTTTTTGCCTCTGCTTTTAAAAACATGCATGTATATAAGAGGAGGTTAATTAATAGTTGTTTAAGTTTAGTGTGTGATTAATTTAAAGAGAAGAAAATAAATAAATAAATTAATTTGAAAAATTTCTTAATAAGATTGAAGTTTAATTGCTCTGTTTGTGTTACTTTATTTGGGGAATAGGAGAGATGCTAGACTACTGTTCTATTGATCAGAGATCAGAGTCAGAGTCAGATCCTCAGAGCACCTAATTTGTGATTTGACAAGAGAGCTTTATTTGGTTCCTTGCATCTCTCCTGAGCTTTTCCACTTCCTACCTTTCTATACGTGTCTCTCTCTTTCACCTTTCTCAAAAACTTGGCTTCTTATGGAATTTTGAATCTTTTTTCTTTCCAAGAAGCTAGACGAAAATTGCTAATGAAATCAACAGCTAAATAAAATAAAGGCAATAATGGTGAATCTCATACCATTGAAAAGAAGCCTAAAGCTATTTTGTTGGTTATTACTTGAAAGTAGCAAATGCATAATTAATGTAACGAATTTATGTTAAAGTGAGGAATAACAAAGTGGCTAATTTTCAAAAAATTTGAACAGAATTTGCTACTTTTCAAATGTAGCTAAATGAACGTGGCTAAATAAGCCAGTGCCAAGGCAACTGTAGGCCACAACGTGGCTCCGCCACTGCACGGCGGGTCAACCCGCCAAAACGGGACGAGTTGGGTTGAGATTTTCAACCCACCAACCCACTTCAACCCGCCCCGCCTAGAAGTGGGTCAAAACGGGTTGACCCGTCGGGTTATATATATATATATTTTACAATTAAGTAGTATTTCATTTGTCATTAAATTTTTGTGATATCCAATTTTTTTTTTACATTAGTACTTCTTAGAAAAAATAAAGAATAACAATTTTATTTATGACAAATGTAATCTTTATATGGAGACGAATGAGTTCCTAAAGAATGTTTTGACAAATATTAGTATACATTTAAGATTGAGATTGAGAAAAATTAAAAGAAGTGTGAAATAAAATAAAATAATATTAGAAAAATTAATAAAATATAATTTATTTTTAAATTTTCATTATCTATTTTTTTAATTGACGGGTTGGTGGGTTGACCCGCCAACCCACCATAAAACGGGGTGAGTTCATTTTTCCCACCCATATTTAATGGCGGGTTAACCCGCCCTGTCCCATTTTTGGCGGTTTGGTGGCGGGGCGGGGCGGGCCAACCAACGTTAAAAGCATGTTTATAGTACTCACATTTAATCAACAACGAAAAACCATTGTTAAAAGTAGGGGGGGTGTAAATATGCTGGATAGAGATAGGCTTTAGCTTAAATAGGTCAGACACATGTAAAATACTTTAGGCATGGCCAGATTCGTTAGATTGTGCACGCCCAAATTATAAATTTAGCATGACGTATATTTAAAAAACAAAAGTCTTGACATAGGCTTGTTAGCCTGTTTAAGCCTACAAGACGTTCAATAATTAAAGAAAATAATTAAAATAATACAATTTTATTATTCAAAACCATTAAAATAATAATTTATTTATTTAATTTAAAATAAATAATATAAAATAGGTCGGCCTATAAGTTTATAGGCCCTCTATGTAAAAGAAAGTCTATGAGATACTTTCTAAATAATTTTTTTAAGATCTGAAACTGTTCTATAATTTAATTCTTTCATTGAGTAGTTAATAATAATAATTTATTCCCCCCATCTTCTCCTTCTACGGTAGTATAGGATATAGAATCAGATATATTAATTAGCATTTTAATTAACATTTATTTATTTAGAATTAAGAAATCTCTCCCTCCTCGATGTATGTAAGTGACAAAACAAAGATGGATTGGATATTTGGATTGGATTGGGCCCAAAACAAAGATGATGCTGCTGAAAATAACACCCGACCCAAGTCCATTTATTGCATTGCTTTTACTCAGTGTAGTGTAGTGTCTGATTGTCAAGTCAAGTGCGGCCCTCTCCAATGCAAATCAATGTAATGTGCTTTGGACACTTGACCACGCGCGCGCTTTTTAGCAGGTAATCTATAATAATTTGATTTCAGCGCAAATATTATAATTTAAAGTTTTATTATAATTAATTAAAGATGGATTGGATTGGGCCAAAACAAAACTGATCAAAATAACCAACCATTGCTCTTAGTCTCTCTCACCTATCAATGCATAATCCGAAACATGCCGATGCAGTCTCATCTCAGATCACAAATTTACAATTTACAATTTTCAAAGATTTTTCATCTAAAATTGGGCGGGATTTAATTTAATAACACTCACTCATTCCTCTCTTTCTCTCTCTCTCTCTCTCTCTTCTCCACCAAAGAAAAACCCTAAGCCTAGCCCCCTTCTCTTCTCTTCTCTTCTCTTCAATCAAGCTCAACTCAACTCAAAATAACAATACTGTTGAAGATCTTGTTCAACAAGATAAGCTACCAACTACAAGCAGCTCCTCAACTCACAGGAAAGGAACTTTCTTTCGTCCCTGCTTTTATTTCATTTCATTTCATTTCGTTGGTTCTACCATTTATTTTAAGTGTGTTGTTGCATTTTTTTGTTTTTTCTTTTTGTTTCAGCGACCATAAAACATGTATTTTTATTTGTATTTGTAGCTCAGCTTAAAAAAGACACTGAACAGAGGCATTTCTCCTCTTGATGGCACCCGACTCTGAGCCTCTTGAGTTGAGATTCTTCTAAAAAATCTTCCTTTACTTGCTGCTGAGGATAAGGTAACTTCTGATACCATACCATACCATACCTTTATTTTTTCTTAAATCCTCATTATTAATATTGTACGTCATGTATTTGTTTGTGCTCTATAGTCTATGGTTTATTCATTGTATCTGTATTGTTACTTTTGTTTGTAGTGATAAGTTTTTTATAACTGAATGAATCTTAGAAGCTCAGTTTCAGTTCACTCAGTATTATTACTTTGCCTCTGCTTTTAAAAAGTATATAAGAGGAGCTTAATAGTTGTTTAAGTTTAGTGTGTGATTAATTTAAAGAGAAGAAAATAAATAAAAAAATGGATTTGAAAAATTTCTTAATAAGATTGAAGTTTAATTGCGCTGTTTGTGTTACTTTATTTAGGGAATGGGAGAGATGCTAGACTACTGTTCTGTTGATCGAAGATCAGAGTCAGATCCTCAGAGCACCTAATGTTGTGATTTGACAAGAGAGCTTTATTGGTTATTAATTGCGCACTTCTTCTTTTTTTTACTTCCTTGCTTCTCTCCTGAGCTCCTACCTTTCTCAAAATCTTGGCTTCTTAGGGAATTTTGAAGCTTTTTTTGTTTCCAAAAAATGATAGTGTTATTATATTAAAACTATCTAGCTGTGCTGTGTAGCACTGTATCATTCATTCACCTATTTTGTAGTCTATAATCCTTGTATCTTTTCCCCCAAAGAGAGTCCTTGCTACTGATATCGATGTATTCTCTTGTTTACTCGTACATATATGTTTTCATTGTTTAATTTTAATTTTCACTGGCATCTAGCTTAAACGTAAAAAATGTAATTTAATTGGGCAGGATTTAATTTAATTACACTCACTCATTCCTCTCTTTCTTCTCCCTCTCTCTCTCTTCTCCACCAAAGAAAAACCCTAAGCCCCCTCTTCTCTTCTCTTCTCACCCTTCAATCAAATCACAAAAATGGTTGGTTACCTTTTCTTTTCGTTATCTTCTCTTCCTTCTAAACAAACGATTCATTGAATCTGACTTGAATGAATGTTCTTCTTCAAGTTTTCTTTCTTTCTTTCAATCAAATCACAAAAATGGTAGTTACCTTTGGCCGATGCTCAGCTCAACTCACAATAACAATACTGTTGAAGATCTTGTTCAACAAGATAAGCTACCAACTACAAGCAGCAGCTCAACTCACAGGAAAGGAACTTTCTTTCGCCTCTGCTTTCATTTCATTTCACTGGTTCTTCCATTTATTTTAAGTGTGTTATGGCGTTTTTTTTCTTTCTTTTTTTTTTGTTTCAGCGACCATAAAACATGTATTTCTTTTTGTATTTGTAGCTCAGCTCAAAAAAGACACTGAACAGAGGCATTTCTGAGCTAGTCCTCTTGATGGCCCCCGACACTGAGCCTCTTGAGTTGAGATTCTTCTCAATAATCTTCCTTTACTTGCTGCTGAATGCTGAGGATAAGGTAACTTCCCCTCCATACCATGCCATACCTTTATTTTTTCTTAAATCCTCATTATTAATACTGTACGTGTCATGTATGTATATTTGTTTGTGCTCTATGATGGTTCATTCATTGTATCTGTCTGTATTATTACTTTTGTTTGTAGTGTTAAGTTTCTTATATATAACTGAATGAATCTTAGAAGCTCTGTTTCGGTTCACTCAGTATTATTACTTTTTGCCTCTGATTTTAAAAACATGCATGTATATAAGAGGAGGTTAATTAATAGTTGTTTAAGTTTAGTGTGTGATTAATTTAAAGAGAAGAAAATAAATAAATAAATGAATTTGAAAAATTTCTTAATAAGATTGAAATTTAATTGCGCTGTTTGTGTTACTTTATTTGGGGAATAGGAGAGATGCTAGACTACTGTTCTGTTGATCAGAGATCAGAGTCAGAGTCAGATCCTCAGAGCACCTAATTTGTGATTTGACAAGAGAGCTTTATTTGGTTCCTTGCATCTCTCCTAAGCTTTTCCACTTCCTACCTTTCTATACGTGTCTCTCTCTTTCACCTTTCTCAAAAACTTGGCTTCTTATGGAATTTTGAATCTTTTTTCTTTCCAAAAATGATAGTGTGATATTATCAAATTATTAATAAAGATTGAAGATGAAGAATATTATTATTATTTTTTTTAAATTCTAAACATATTAAATAGTATATCATTTTTTTTTTAATTTTAAACAATTGTAGTTAAAATCCCTGCTGCTATAACTCCATTGATTATTATATTAAAACTATCTAGCTGTGCTGTGTAGCCCTGTATCATTCATTCACCTATTCTGTAGTTTATAATCTCTGGTGTCATGCATAGTCTTTCGCTTTTTCCCTACAGAGAGAGTCCCTTGCTCCTGATATCGATGTATTCTCTTGTTTATAAGGATGGTAGTATGAGATTAAAGTTTATTTGGCGAATAGGAGAGAGATACTACTGTTCTGTTGATCAGAGATCAGAGCCATTAATTGCTTTTGTCAGTCCTCATTTCACCTAATGTGAAAGTTGTGATTTGACAAGAGAGCTTGCTTTTATTTTTTTGCGTCCACTCTTCTCTCTTGAGCTTTTCCGCTTCCTACCTTTCTATCTCTACGTGTCTCTCTCTTTCACCTTTCTCAAAAACTTATTGGTGCGATCTGTCCATTCTCTCTCACTTTACATTATCTTTGGACTCTCATTTCACTTCCATAGATCCATTGTCTTCAGTTCACCGAAACCGCCACCACCTACCCCATTATATTACAGATCAGAACCACTCTCTTCTTTGCAAGTGCACCCAACAAACAACTAGTGTTTTTTTACATGATAATGATGAGGCATTTCAAAATAGTGTTTATGTTATTGTTTTCTCAAAACATTTCCAGAGAAAATAGTAAACACTATTTTCTCTGGAAATGTTTTAAGGAGGTAATAATGGAGCGGAGCAGAACCAAATATACCAAGGTCCTGCCAGTGTTCTGTGGTGTAGATCCCTCAGAAGTATTTCATCAAACAACTGAAGTAGTCACCTCTCTGGTAAGTAAGTACCTCTTCTTCATTCTGTATTATGTTGTGATTGTGGGGACACAACCAATAGAACTCTAAGATTGTCTTCTCTCTATCTTCTTTGCATTTCTGTTTTTTTTTTTGGGGGGTAAATAATGTTCATTGCATTTTAATCCTCGTTTAAGCGTCTGTTGAATTTTTTCTAAATGGTGGTATCAATAACCAAAGTTTCTTTAAATTCATCTAGATTAAGGTCTTTGTAAATGCTTCTTCTCAAGCTTTCTTCTGTTACTCTTGTTTAAAAGATGTTAGCATTTAGTAAAGCCAATTTTTTAATAAATATTATTATGATTATATTTATTTTAGTGTGAATCGCGAGTTTTTTTATTAAATTAATCAAAGTAATTAGTTAAACTATAATGAATTATATATATATATATATTGTGATGAATTTTTTCTCAACCCAATCATGTCTCATATTTTTAATAATTAGAATGAATTTTATTTCCTTAAAATTAGAATATATATTTCTCAGTTGTCCATCCACACATATATTTTTTAATATGTATATACATTAGCTAATATAAATTAGTAAATATAATAAATTTTAAGAGTAGCTAAATTAGAACTTCAGAGGGACGGAAATAACTTACGAGTTAAGAGTTAAGAGAATACAACGGTCATCATAGTTTTGCCGTCAAAAAATATAAATTAAAAATTCTCTTTCTCTCTTTTCACTTTTCTTAAGGTTTTCTTAGGGTTTCTTTCTCTGTTTTCACTCCTTCTTAAAGTTTTCTTGGTTTCTTTGGGTTTCCTAGTTTCTTTCTCTTGTTCTTGCTTGTTTCTTTCTCTTGTTCTTGGATTGTTTTATCAAGACAATGGAATTGGTGAATATGGGAGATAGGATGCAAGTAGATGATGACCCAACCAGCCTGTATTGTTTGGCAACACTCCTACAAAGGTGTCAATACCTAGGTATGTTACTTCTGCCCTTTCTTTTCTTCTCTTTTCTTTTCTTTTTTTCTTGAAAATGTTTGATTATGTGCTGATATTTCTTGCTTGAAAAGATTGAGTATGTGGGTTTCTTGCTGATATTTCTTGCTGATATTCGACTGTGTTCTTTTTTCTTTTCTTTTTTCTTTTCTTGAAAATACAGTATGTTTCTTTTTTTTTCTTGAAAATAGAAGATTGAGGGTGTGGCTTGTCAACAGTTGCTTGTCAATACCATATGAAATATATGTTTCTTTCTTTCTTTTTCTTTATTATTCTGGCAATATTGAGGGTGTGGCTTTTCCATTATGTTCTTGCTTTTCTTTTCTTTTGATTTCGTTTTTCTTTTCTTTTTTCTTTTCTTGAAAATACAGTATGTTTCTTTTTTTTTCTTGAAAATAGAAGATTGAGGGTGTGGCTTGTCAACAGTTGCTTGTCAATACCATACGAAATATATATGTTTCTTTCTTTCTTTTTCTTTATTATTCTGGCAATATTGAGGGTGTGGCTTTTCCATTATGTTCTTGCTTTTCTTTTCTTTTGATTTCGTTTCTTCTTTTTTCTTGATAACTGTGGATGTTCGATTGTATGCTTTTGTTTCTGTCTGCCCAGACATCATATTTTTGCTGATATTTCTTGCTGATATTCAACTGTGTTATTTTTTCTTTTTTTTTTCTTGAAAATACGGTATGTTTCTTTTTTTTTCTTGAAAATAGAAGATTGAGGGTGTGGCTTGTCAACAGTTGCTTGTCAATACCATACGAAATATATATGTTTCTTTCTTTCTTTTTCTTTATTATTCTGGCAATATTGAGGGTGTGGCTTTTCCATTATGTTCTTGCTTTTCTTTTCTTTTGATTTTGTTTTTCTTTTCTTGAAAATACAGTATGTTTCTTTTTTTTTTCTTGAAAATAGAAGATTGAGGGTGTGGCTTGTCAACAGTTGCTTGTCAATACCATATGAAATATATGTTTCTTTCTTTCTTTTTCTTTATTATTCTGCCAATATTGAGGGTGTGGCTTTTCCATTATGTTCTTTTTTTTCTTTTCTTTTGATTTCGTTTCTTTTTTTTTCTTGATAACTGTGGATGTTCGATTGTATGCTTTTGTTTCTGTCTGCCCAAACATCATATTACTGGACTATTAACTGGTTTTTTTGTTTTTTAATTTTGTAAATTTGATTTTGTCTAGTTGAGTTTGTTAATTTTTTCAGTTGGTGTTTTATTTAACAAAACTAACATTGGATATATTTAGATATGTGGGTTTTCTATTTTATTTATTTTTTAAATATCTATGGTTTCGATTGGAATGATAACATGTTGGTTTTTCATCATGTTGAAGATGATGAAAAAGCTGAGAAGATGGAAGAGGATGAAGATGAGGATGAAGCTGAGATGATGGAAGAAGATGAGGATGAATATGGGAGATGGGATGCAATGGGAGATGGGATGCAAGTAGAAGAGGATGAAGCTGAGAAGATGGAAGAGGATGAAGATGAGGATGAAGCTGAGATGATGGAAGAAGATGAGGATGAATATGGGAGATGGGATGCAATGGGAGATGGGATGCAAGTAGATGAGGATGAAGATGAGAAGATGGAAGAGGATGAACATGAGGATGAAGCTGAGATGATGGAAGAAGATGAGGATGAATATGGGAGATGGGATGCAATGGGAGATGGGATGCAATGGGAGATGATGACCCAACCAGCCTGTATTGTTTGGCAACACTCCTACAAAGGTGTCAATACCTAGGTATGGTACTTCTGCCCTTTCTTTTCTTTTCTTTTCTTTTCTTTTTTTCTTGAAAATGTTTGATTATATGCTGATATTTCTTGCTTGAAAAGATTGAGTATGTGGGTTTCTTGCTGATATTCGACTGTGTTCTTTCCTTTCCTTTTTTTTTTCTTGAAAATAGAGATTGAGGGTGTGGCTTGTCTTTTGTCAATACCATATGAAATATATGTTTCTTTCTTTCTTTTTCTTTATTATTCTGGCAATATTGAGGGTGTGGCTTTTCCATTATGTTCTTGCTTTTCTTTTCTTTCGATTTCGTTTCTTTTTTTTCTTGATAATACAGTGGATGTTCGATTGTGTGCTTTTGTTTCTGTCTGCCCAGACATCTTATTACTAGACTATTAACTGGTTTTTTTGTTTTTTGATTTTGTCTAGTTGAGTTTGTTAGTTTTTTCAGTTGGTGTTTTATTTAACAAAACTAACATTGGATATATTTAGATATGTGGGTTTTCCATTTTATTTATTTTTAAATATTAATGGTTCTTTCTTTCTTTCTTTCAGTTTTTTTTCGCAATATTTAGATGTTGGTTTCGATTGGAATGATAACATGTTGGTTTTTCATCATGTTGAAGATGATGAAAAAGCTGAAAAGATGGAAGATGATGAGGATGAAGCTGAGGAGATGGAAGAAGATGAAGATGATGAAAAAGCTGAGAAGATGAAAGAAGATGAGGATGAAAATGAGGATGAAGCTGAGAAGATGGAAGATATAACACCTCACAATTTTAAATCAAGTAATTAAAATATTAAGTGAGCAATCAAGTGATGGATTAGTGAAAATCCTAAAGATTATGCCAAAATACAAAGAAAGGGCAAAACGGTAATTAGCCAACACGCAACCCTAGGAAGATAAAAATTGAGTAGAAGGTCTCAGATGGTAAAAATAACCCTGGAAATGGGTTCAGAACGAAAAATTGAGTGGATAGGCAAGTTTCAGAAAAATCAGTGAATAGTGTTTTTCGCGGGTAAAAATATCGCGTTACGATTGCACCGTAAAACGTGCCAGTTGAATTTTGAGCTCTAGGTTTCAAATATGAGTTATAAATGGTTTGTTGAGTTAGGAAATATGATTTTGATGAAATTTGATGGAATTGAGTCATTTTGGGAAAAATTGATGAATAGTGATTTTCCGGTGTAAAAATACTGCGGTATAATTGTACCGATAAGCGTGAAAATTTTATCAGTATTTTTAGGAAACAAAAATATGTCATGAACCAGAAAAATACGTAGATTATGGATTTGTAGTTGAAATTGATGATTGGATTAAAGTTAAATCGCGTGTGGGACCCATCCCACTCAAATCCACTTAAATCACCTCACTTTTCCTCACAACTCACGATCTTCTCTCTCTCCTTCCCTTCTTCTTCACGCATGACAGCCCCTCCACCACCATCTTTGTGCAAAATTTTCAATTCACCATAACTTGGTCGTTTCTCCACCGAATCCATCGATTCTTGTCTTGAAATTCGATGGAAATCATCATCCGAACCCGTTCCACCGATTAGTTTCCCTTGAAACCCTCTCTTTGGTGAGTTATTGCCCATTTACAGCTGCGAATTTTTGGAGAAATTTGAGGTTCATGGAGTCATTTGAGCTTCCATTGTTTGGAGGAGTCTTGGGGTAGCATCAAGCCTTGGTTGTGAGTATATTTCCATCCCATTTACATGGTTTGATTGTAGTTTATTTTCATGAACCCTACACCTTGATTTCGTGATTGGTGATGTTAGAGAGCTCAATTGAAAAATGTGTATTAGATGATAATGTCTTAGAATGATGTGTTAGAGCTAGAAATGCCATGAAAATTATTGGTGAAAAATATGGATTTTTAACTTAGAAAAATTGATGATCATGACTTTGGACTTTTGAATTTTGGTGTTGAGACTTTGTATGATGAATTGTGGCATGATGGTATGATGATATAATAGGTTGTGTGAAGGTTGGAGTGATTAAAATTGAATGGAAATTCCTTGGAATGTCATAGGGTAAAATTCGAACCTTTGAGGAAAAATTGAGAAATTGATGTTGAAAAATGAATTGGATGATGATTTGTGTAGTTATATAGTGCTTAGATGGGTTGTGTTGTGGTTGGAAAGTGTTTGAATCAATGGGAAAAAATGAATTGTGTTTAGAGACCTAAATGAGCCTAAAGTGAAATATTTCGCAAAACGATGCGTAAATGTCATAAAACGGAAAAACGATGATTGAACTAGCCTCTAAGCAACCTAAGGAAGTGTTATAAAATGAGAAAGAAAATTTAGAAAAATAAATCCCCAAATAACACCTATATGGCCGAACCTCCAAGGAGAAAAGGGGGGATTTTGCGGTTTTCGCGTTCTGATGTAATCCGACGCGAAAATGACGAACCGGCACTTGAATTGGCCTATTGACAACCTAATGAGGCGTAACAAAATGAGAAAGAAAATTTAGAAAAATAAATCTCAAATTTACACTTGAATGGCCGAACCATCAAGGGAGGATGGGGAGGATTTTTGTGATTTTGCGTTTCGATAATATTTGACGCGTACTGATGGATGTACGTAATTGTATAGGTTGCCGTACGTTGACTTGAACCCCGAAACTTGAATCTGGGAGTTACCCTTGGTCTTGGACCAAGTGGATTGAGGTATGTATTTAGTTCAAGGCATGTATAATTGTAAATTAGCATGCATTGTTTGAATTATAAGAGATTGGGAATGTCCTCTGTGTAGGCATTCCGCTGTATACCAAGTTGTGGGATAAGCTGCTGCGGAGCTAGTGAGGAAATTACTTAAGGTAACCTCTTATGGGTACTGCGGTACCGAGTCTCTGGCCAGTAGACAGTTTTATTAGCCTTCGGGCATTTTCGGACTTCCGCTGGATAGGTCTCCAGGAGGGAGTTCCAGTTGACTGCGTGTCATAGTGTGTGATCCGGGTAGGAGCACACTAGGAATGTCTTTGGCGTTTTGGTTGGTTTGGGCATCATGGTTGTGGTTTCTGTGAACACACCTTGGATGATACCCATAGGCTTATATATGCCCAGGGCGTACGTGGAATTGGGGTTACCATCTCGTATCGTCGTAGTTTGTTTCCCCATTTCTCTAAATCCCTTGCTATATCCCGTTTTCAAAGTGGTTGTTTTATTCTATTGATATGCATCGAAGTGAACCATTGGGTGGAGTTTTCTCCTCTTGGTTACTGAGATATATTCCTCACCCCGTCTCGGGGCATTTATTTCAGGATGTACCTGTAGCGTTGTGATTTTTCAGTATTTGGCATATTGTTCATGTTGGCATGCCTAGGTCTAGCAGTTTGTATCATTTAAATTTATGTCTAAATTTGTAATTGGTGTTGTAATATTGTAAAAGGCAATTTGAAGTTAAAGTCGTAAGTTGTAATATTTAAGTGTATGTTGTAAATGTAAGAGAGGCATGATGTACCAAGATGGAAGGATTTTAGGCCTATGTTAGAGTTATGATTACATGATTATATTGTGAAACTACATGTGAATGGGACCTATGTGATTGAAACAAGTAAGAAATATAATGTGAGCTCTATTGTATAAATTGTGTAATAACTATAAACTGGATTGGGTTGTAAGTGCCCCAAGGCGTTGTTGGTCCTTGTGTGTGCCACCCATTGGATATCATGTGCTTATTAGGTACATTTGAGGTTTAAATGATCGTTTACAATTTTGGGATTATTGGAAAAATAAAGGAAACTCTGGCGAAATTTCTGTAGAATTGGCAGATTTTAGGCAGAATTCGGGAGAGCATATCTCCCTCCATAGAGGTCCAATAGGGACGTACCATACGCCATTTTGAAGGTTGAGATGTCCTCTACCTTGTGTCAAAATGTGAGGAAATTCTGGGTTGATCTTCGGTCTGAAAAAAATAGACAAACACGGACTGCTCATGTGCCCCTGCACCTGAGGCAGATTCTGGACCGGATTTGGGAAATTAATTCCCGCTTCGTTTCTCAGTCAAATTAAGCGTATGATATGTAAAATGAAGTTTGAGATGTATAGTTTGTAGGATAAATATTTGAGAGCAAATGGTTGAATCGATTGAGTGCAGTAATTCGAGTAAGGTGAGTGGTTTGGAGCTGTTTTTGGGGTTGTTTGGCTATTCGCTGATCCAACTTCAAACGGCGATAACCGGAGCAAATGAGCTCCGAATTGAGCATATGATAGCTTGTTAAAAAGGGAATTAAGTAAGACAAAGATCTAATCCGAGAAGAAAGTTTGATTGCGAACAGTGTGGTCGCAGAAAAATTAAGAGTGAAACATGTCCGAATAGGTAAAAACGTAAAGTTTGGAAATTGGCTGAGTGAGTTTATTGGAACTCCTTAGTATCTTATAATAAATAATGTGAGTTATAAAAATAGTTTAAATAAGTCTTCCGCAAGAGTTTACAGTTACGGTCACAGCTTTTAATTATTACGCTTTTTATGTTTTAAATGCTCGCGTAATAATCGGAAAAAGTTTATTCGCATTTTTATAAATGAACTGCTGTGATTGTAACTGCGCTTAATATCATAATTAATGTTAACAATACCGGTGTACAACGGGCTGTTACATTTTATGGTATCAGAGCAGTTTTGTTAGGGAACTCTGATAATGTATATATAGTTGTCTTGTGTGTTGCATAGTTGTATGTAGATTCTTATCGATTACTGCATATGTGATTCCTTAGTGTGGGTCTGATCAACCCATTCCTTTGTGTTACATGCGTAGTCATCGTAAGAAGCCTGCGTGGCAACCTTGGAGCACCGAATGTAAGTCCTTAGCCTGATGTTGTGGCTGCAGTATTGACTGCTCCATGGACAAGAGATGGCAGTAAATAAAACATGAATATTATAGGACTTAAGGGAAACAGACTTAAATGTTTTGTCTGACCTTGTAGATGAAATTATAAAGCTTGATTATAAGTGAAAGTTGTAAACAAACTATGATATGTACGGTATTGCATGGGTGAACCGTGTAATACTACGAATAATAAATATATATAATTAAGATGAGTCTATAGTATGAAGATGGCATTGGTGAAACTTGCAAATAAATGTGTAGTATAGTATGTACAAGTGGACTCGGTGAATAGACTTCATCAAGGTGAGAGGTTTAGAACCTGTTGGATTGTTGAAAATGGTGAACAGGTATGCTCAGGTATGAGTGTGAATATTCTATGTCTGATTAGAAGTTATAAGTCCCTGATTGAGGATGTACACTTAAACAAATTGAGATGGTTCATGTGGAAAAATAAATAGAATAATTGATGATTAATCCTATGGGATTTGACCACTTGAAATTATAATGCTGGTCAATTGGTAATGTGAGAGATATTGAAACATGGGATTTAAATCCGTAAGGAGTTAGTGTTGAGTAAGCATTGGTGAGACGAAATAATTATGTATTATGAGTAGAAGGAAGAAATTGAGAGAATCGCCATGGATGGCATTGAACAAGGTTCATTGAGAGTATGATTGTCCGTAACGGAATAATGGTCTAGCTTGACCGATATGCCATGAAGGAAACAAATATGATTATAGGTGTGCGTTAATGTGTGAAATTCTCCTTGGAAATGGCTACTATGTAGAGATTCAGGTGTTATGAAGCATAAGAGGATTGATCCATGATGCTCGGTCAGCTCATAAGTCTGATTCTCGTGAAGAAACTTCATCTCGTCTTGCATTGCCTTTTTCCATTCTTCTTTCTCTGAGCTTGTCACAGCCTCATCATAACTCTGAGGCTCACCGTCTTCAGCAACAACAGTGTATTCATCAGATGGGTACCTTGTAGAGGGTCTTCTTTTTCGAGTTGGATATCTCGACTGTTCTTCAGCTTGAGAACCCGGTTCATCATTCTCATCCCGGATCTCATCCTCAACTCGGACCTCAATGTCTTGGTCATCTTCAGCTTGTTGCTGATCATCATTTTCTTCATTTTCTTCATTTTCTCCCCCCGTTTCAGCTCGGACAGGAGGGATGGGTTCTTCACGTCTGATAGTAACCCGAACTTTGGGCTTCGAGATGTCATGAATGTTCTCATGCTCATGAAAGATCACATCTCGGCTTCTCACGATCTTCTTATTGATTGGATCCCAAAGTCGGAACCCGAACTCACATATCGGCGAACCAAGATAGATGCATTCTTTTGTCTTCGCATCAAGTTTGGCCCTTTCATCTTTAGGGATATGCACGAAAGCTCGGCATCCAAACACTTTCAATTGATTATAGGCCGCTTTCCGACCTGTCCAGACTTCTTATGGAATTTCTCCTTCAAGTGGTCGTGATGGTGAGAGGTTGATCAAGTCAACAGCAGTTTTGACGGCTTCTCCCCATAATGATTTCGGCAATCCGGCATTGGATAACATGCTTCGGACCTTCTCTTCAATAGTTCTGTTCATCCGCTCAGCCAGTCCATTCAGCTAAGGTGTCTTGGGGGGCGTCTTCTTAAGTCGAATCCCGGCCGCTCTGCAGTATGCATCAAAAGGGCCGCAATACTCACCGCCATTATCAGATCGGACCACCTTCAATTTCCTGCCAGTCTCCCTTTCAACCATTGCATGGAATTCTTTAAAGGATTGGAGTACCTGGTCTTTAGACTTCAACAAATATACCCACACTTTGCAGGAATGGTCATCAATAAGTGAAACAAAGTACTGAGCTCCTCCAAGGGATCTTTCTGACATGGAAAAGACATCAGTATGGACGAGGTCAAGAATATACCTGCGTCGTCTTGGTTGATCCGGTCTCACAAAAGAAACCCGGTGCTGCTTTCCAGCTAGGCAATGCGTGAAACTCTCCAATGCTTGGCCTTTCAACCCAGTCAATAATCCTTTCTTGTTCAGGATCTGGAGCCCTTTCTCGCTCATGTGGCCGCGGCGTTTGTGCCATAGCTCCTAGCTAGGTTCATCTCGGACAGAATTGGCTTCTCCGCCATTGATCTTTCCTTGCATCACGTACAAGGAGCCTTCCTTCTTACCTCGGGCCACGACCAAGTTTCCCTTGGCCAGCTTCCATCTAACACTACCGAAGTAGTTCACTAACCCGGCATCATCAAGTTTGCCTACCGAGATTAGGTTCAAACACATGTCAGGAACATGCCTTACATCTTTCAACACAAGTCGGCATCCGAAATCCGTGGTCAGAGTTACATCACCGACACCAACAATCTTGCTGGTCACTTGATTTCCCATCTTCACGACTCCAAAATCACCACCTCGGTAAGAGGAGAAAAAACCTTTGTGTGGAGTAACGTGGAAGGAGGCACCGGAGTCAACAATCCAGGTGCAGTCATCATATGCAACATTCAAATAATTATCCTCACCAAGGAAGAATATCTCGGCATCCGGGTTGGCAGCCACCGCAGTGGTGCTCTTGTCCTCTTCTTGGGAATAATCTGATCCGGCTTCACAGAGCTGTTCTTCTCATCATTCTGCAGGGTCCAGCAGTCTGGCTTCTTATGGCATGTCTTTCCACAGTAAAAGCACTTCAACTCATATTTCGGCTTTGACCGACCTCTGGACTTTCCTCTTCTGTCACGATCTCGACCCCGGCTTTTGCTTCTACCCCGGGAGTCGGATTTCCCTTTGTTTTCAGCAATGTTGGCCTCAGACGTGCTCGGAGTACCTCGTTCTCTTCTCCTGGATTCTTCGCCCAGGAGGTTGTCTGTCACGACATCCATATTCAATTTTCCATCTGTAGTCGAGTTATTCAGGGTCACCACCAGGGTATCCCAGCTTTCTGGCAGCGAGCTAAACAGCAGCAATGCCTGCAATTCTTCATCAATTTTCATATCAGCCTTTGACAGCTGATTCACAATACCTTTGTAGGTGTTCAGGTGTTCAATCATGCTCATGCCATCCTTGTATTCAAGCTTCACAAGTCGGCGAACCAGGTATGCTTTATTCCTGGGAGTCTTCTTTTGAATCATGGACTCCAGCTTTGTCCACAACTCATACGCGTTCGTGAACTCAGACACGTACTCAAAGAGGCTTTTATCAATATATTTCCTTATCGTGGCTACCGCCTTCCGACTCAAGATCTCCCAGTCTTTATCAGTTTTGCCTGCCGGTCTCTCATCAAGGATAATGGGCTCGTGTAAATCTTTGCAGTAGAGATGATCTTCCATCATCGGTCTCCAATAGGTAAAATTATCTGCGGTCAACTTGAACATGTCTCCATCATTGGTTATGCCACTGGTCTCCATCTCGTCTCCCTCAGAACCCGTCGAACTCGGGCTCTGATACCACTGTTGGGAAAACTCGGTTCCCTTAAGCTCAGCTAAGCAGCCTTTGTGCGGAAGTCAATCAACAAGATCCTGATCTCGGATCTCGGCAATACCTCGGCCTGAACTTCACCAGGTCGGGCAGCGCAGCGGAAATATCAAAACGAAAAATCACAAAGCAGGAGAGAGAGAGAGAGAGAGAGAGAGAGAGAGAGAGAGAGAGAGAGAAGAAGAACACAATCAGATTTAACGTGGGAAAACCTTCTTCAACGAAGAAGTAAAAACCCACGGGACCTAGTCCAGATCAAAAATCCACTATGAAAATAATGGTTACAAAGAATCAAATACACCAATGTGGTGGTTAACTCAACCTCTCCAACAATGATGATAATCAAACTACCCTAGAGATGTTTCACTCAAACTCTCTCTAGAGATCTCTAAAATGCAAAGCATAAAGCTTTGCTCAAACAATTTTCTCTCAAATATCTGTCAAATAAAATTCTCTTATATGACCTAGCCTCCACCCACAACTAATGAGTATATATAGAGGAGGTGGAAATTACGGTTAGGGTTTTTAGGAAACCCCTCAAATGAACTTGGGCTTAGCATTGAAGGAGGAAGCCCAACAATATTGACTGTCAATGATTTTGACATCGGTTGCTAATATCGACTTTGTTATGCTTCAAGTAACTCACTTGGTGGCGTTTTGGTTAATCGCCCCTATCCAATGGCCAGCAAAAGCCGAATTTGGCGTAGTGCGTGGTCATATATTCCTATGCCTATGCTCATGGTGAGTAGTCGTTCTCCACTTTGAATCCATTAGAACTAAATCTATAAACATATAAAATTATGCGTGCTTGGAAACAACCTCTACAATTCATGAAAATCTATCCTTAAAGATGAAGCTAAAATTGTGCTACTTAAGCGTGTTATACGAAGGACAAAGCACATAGTATATCACTAAAGTTTTAGGTCTTCCCATGCCAAATAACCGCCAAAAAAAGTAACAGAAAATGGCCACTATCTACTACGTGCGACTACGGGGTACTACAAAGAATGTTATTATGCTAACTCTAATGATATCTTCAAATTCTTAGTCACTAAGTCAGCATAAAGATAACGTATTTCGCCGACCATCGTATTCTATATATACTCTCATTCTTATTTCTGTATGATTAATGCTACTAGCTTTTCTTATCGTATAAGCCATATTATTTATTTTCGAGTGAAGTACTAGTGTTAAAAATAAGACAACATAAGTAATATTTTTCAATTAAGTTGGTTTTTAGATTTCCAGATTTTACGCATAAACAAAGGTTAAAATTGGTAATCCATATTTTCCATCCCTGCAAAGATGAGAATACCATTTACATGGCTTCGACTTCATTTCCTCATTAAGCCATTAAAACATGGTCTTACATTGAAATTTAATAGAACAACCAAAATAATTGCTTGTAAGTTCAAAGATCAAAGTTCCTAGCTGCATTACTATAACGACTTCTTCTTATATTCTTTTGGCGCTTCATGTAAACCGTTCCACCCAAACCTATCAAAACTACTCCCACTAGAACTCCTACTACTATTCCTGCCTTTTGTCCGCCACTCAGACCAGATGAGCCTCTTATAGCCACTGGAGATACTGGTGGTGCAGGTGGAGGCGAATTAGGGGTTGGAGCATGAGGTGGAGGTGAATTGGGAGTTGGAGCAGAAGCGGGGGATGTTGGTGGAGGTGATGGTGAAGGCAAATTAGGAGTTGGAGCAGAGGCCGGAGTTGAAGGTGGAGGTGATGGTGAGGGAAAATTGGGAGTTGGAGCAGAAGCCGGAGAAGATGGTGGAGGTGATGGTGAAGGAGAATTAGGAGTTGGAGCAGGTAATGGGGCTACTTTGGAAGGAGCTGGCGAAGGCTGAGCATCCAAAGAGTTCAATAAATTTGTAGATACTACGAACAATACTAAGAGATTTAAGCAGCCAGTTCTCATTATTATTGCTATTATGTTATCAGACCAAATGAAAAATGTATAAGTCGGGACTGAAAGTTTCAAAGGTTACCTGCTGAAGCAAGAGATGACAAACATTTAAAAGCATCAAGATTCAAGTTGGAGAAATTGTCTAGGCTCAAAGGGCTAGTTTTTGGTCTCATCTGAGCATAGCTTTTGACGCCTCTCCTGGAAATTAGAATATCAAATGGCACGGCACTTCCAAAGTTTTTGACACCTTTTGTTTCCTCCTAGGTTTCGGTTGAGGCTGGTTTCTGAAGGTTGAAAGGACAGAAGCATAATATTTCAGATATTTAAATACTATCTAGATATTATTCGTGTCAATAACAATAATATGCAAATTCCAGGTGTGTAAGACAGCGAAGAATATGAAGTAGACGTCAAGACGGTTCAATATAGCTGTATTTGGATATTTTAAAATTCTAGATGCTGAATCTTTAAATTTTATCGAGTAAATAACTCGCTCAAGTTAACGGTGAACGCACATTAATGCCCCATAAACCACAAAAGATATGCATTATTGATCAGACCAAATACAGTATGGGCTGCCCAATGTGTACTGGGCCAAATCACACACGGTTGACAGAGAAGTCCTTTGGGTTGATATGCTTTCTGGGCTTGAGGTTGTGGTTGATGATGTTAGAACTCTGGTTCTCCTTTGGCGCGATGATTCAGACTGGGGGTGCCTGCGATGACACTACGACGCTCAAGTCAGTATCAATGGCAGGTGTATGTGTATTCTTACTGGATTAGATTATCATACTTGGGCATGTACCCTCTGTTTATATAGTGGTTGTGATGCCGCCTTGTGAAGGCGGTATAGCCTCTTATTGTCCGTTTAAGGGCTGCAGGTTCAACTTGTGTTTTGATAGAGTAGTGTCAAGCTGGTGCTGTCCTCAGTCTATTTGCTTAAGGGCATATGACCTTTATTAGTTTCTGTACTGGCTTTCTTATCTCTGAAGGCATGTTAATGGGCGGTTTCATGCGCGATGGTGTCATTGCGCCATGTTTATGCGCGATGTGAGTCATAGCGCTTTATAATGGATTTTAGGGGTTTTAGGCCTTGTCCTTATGTATGTGGGCCTTTGATGGGCATATCATATTTTATCCGGATCAGTTGCCCCCTAGCTCGCAGTTTTGGTATGTAGCAAAGTTGTGAGATATATATATATATATATATATATATATATATATATATATATATATATATATATGCATTTGTGTGCGATATACCCTTTTGGCGCGATCATTTTGATGTCGCAATAACCAAGTCGAAGAGTCATCATGATTTAGCCGCTTAAAAATGGTTGATTAGATGTTAACTGTCAGAGACATTTAATGCTACCGCAATTACGTGGGTTTTTAATGGCAATCGTGGGCTGTTTTAATGTTAAAACGTTTTACCTTCTTCCCATATATCCCCGTTATTATCCGTTTTACACAAAACATTTTAACCTTTTGGGTATCTGTTTGGTAAAGTTTTCATATTTGTATTGAGCTGTTAAATTTGGAGGGAAAGCACGCAGAACACTCATCGTGATCGTGAGAGACCTTGCTTCCCTTGCATGTGATTTCTGTTGTTGACACGTCCTGTCCTCCTTCCGTTCATCTGAAGTATATATTTGAGGTACGTTTCTTCTCCCTTTGTTACTCCTTTGTGCTCTGCTTTGGTTGTTTATTTTCTTGTATGTTTTTGAGCGTTTGGGTATGTCTGATAATCACAAATTTGTGAACTTTATCAGAATAGTCGAACGGACTGGCTTCTACAGTCCTCCTCCCAGGTCTTTTCCTAGGTCGAGGTCTTTAGGGACCGGGGAATCGTGGCTTGTTAACAAGTGTGCTGCTTCTTAGGGGAAAGAGATTCTGAATGATAATTGTGCATCGCCTATTCGACAGTTTGAAATAGGTTAGACCTCACGCCAACCTAATCGCAGGATGACCAGAACTCTGTCTCAACAAAGTTCGTCCCTTTTTTCAAAAGTTCCCTTCAAAATGACTAGCCTTATTTTTATTTCAAGTGATTCTGCCTCAAATTCTGGTTATAGCCAAACATCTGTTGGTACCCTAAACTCTGAATCTTCCCCTTCAAATTCATCGCGCGATACTTGTCCTCCCATCGCGTGAGATCATCCTGATCAAAGGAATCCAATTCTCTTGCCTTTAAATGTGATATACCCAGCGGGGTACCCATATAAGAAAAGGAATTTTGATAATTATAAATCTGCATTTGCTGTCTCTTCGTCTTCTGACTTGTCTACCTCTACTTATTCCTCCTCTTCTGAATCAGATTTCATTTCGCCTAAAATTAAAGAAATCATGGCAAGGCGCGATGCTAGTGATGGGAAGAAAAAGCAAAAACTTGATCCTGCTGCGAAGAAGAAGAAACAACTATAGCTGGATCTCGAGGCTACCGAAACGGTTAAGCGCGACCTTCGGGATGAAGAGTCGCTAAGCTGGGTATCTGACACTATTTTGGATACGACCTCAATATACAGCTCTACAGAAGATTTAGCGTAATTGAAGGCGTACCTCCATGTGACCCTGGAGAAGGTTCATGATGACCAATGGGAGGTGGATGTTGTTCCTAAAAATGAACGCGTATGTTTTGCGCGCGCTGAAGGGTCTAGCCGACATTTTATAATGATGTATGCTCACCTCTTTTTGTCCATCCATACGAGTCCGTTTGCCATTTTTATCATTCGTCTACAGGTTGTTGGCGCATATAAATGTGGCGCCTTAACAATTGACTCCCAATGCCTGGGGCTTTATACGAGATGGTCTGCAAGGCCTACAACCTGTTTCAATCTCCAGAGTCTTTCTTATGTCTGTTCAGTGTGATGGGACCACATTCCAGTTGGATGTCTTTCGGAGGAAAGGACAAGTACAAATTCTGCGCTTCTTACCAAAGGAAGGTTCACACACAGATTATTTCAAGATTTTACCCGCCAGAGATTCCCAACCTTTTTTCCTGAAAAGAGAAGATAATTCTCCTGTTTTCCCTTTATACTGGACCCAACGACCATTAGAGGGTCAAAAATTGAACTATAACTTTGATGACTTGAGTGATTACGAGCAACACACGGTGACGACCCTCACAAACATCGTGCGAGAGGCTTCTGATACGGGCTACTTAAGCGCGTATACAATTTTAAATGAATATATTGATGATGATATCAAAGCTTTCCTGGGTAAATTTACTTCTGTTGTTTCAGTCTGAAGGAATCTTTTATATTTGTATTTGATTTTTGTCTATGTCTAATTCGGACCTCTTTTATGCTTTTGCAGATAGCACGATGGCTGCCACTTTAACTAAGCTGCAGAGGAAAACGGCCATGCGGGTTGCTGAAGGTGCCAGCGCTTCTACGCCTAATGTGCCCCCACTTACTACTACTCCAGGTGGTGCTGAATCGAGTCAGGTTGTTGCTGCGCGTATGAAGTCGCCTGGTCCTCTTCTGCAGCTGCCCATGTCGCCTCCCCCAAAAAGAAAGAGGTGGGGAACTCACTGTGGGGACTGAAGAGGAAATCCTCAGAGACTGACATGGGTTTTCCGGAATTAGTCTATTTTAGGGAAGGTTGGGGTTTTGATGCCGACATGTATGCAAAGGGGAGGGAGATAGGTCCCCAAATTGAAGAGCTGCCGATGGACAAGTGGTTGACGACCTCTGGGAAGCTGAGTATTGCTAATCAGTTTATCATGTTTGTGCCTGGTAAGTTATCACCAGATTCTTGCATGTGTATAAAACTTGATTTTAATCATTTTTGATGTAATATTTTCTACGTAGCAGGCACGATTGGCTATCTAAAGGAGCGCATCGTGAATCCGAAAGGTGAAATTTTCCTTCAGCGTACGAATTTTGAAGAAAAGCTAAAGAAGGGTGAAGACGATATGGCGAAGGTAAAGTAGGAGCTAAAAGAGTTGATAACAAAAAATAAAGAATTAAAGACGGATAAAACCAATTTGACCAAGCGTGTCCTGGAACTGGAAGGAAATGTTGATTCGTGGGAAGAAGAGAAGGTTCAATTAAATAATGAAGTCAAGAAATTTCAGGATTTGTTTGAGAAGGAGGCCGAAGGGTCCAACACAAATATCCTGAAGCAAGTGTGTCTCTTCAATCCTACGGTCAAGTTGGACAATGTCCATTATCTCTATTGCGTTAAGGATTGCCAACTGATGACCTTGAACGATAAAGAAGAGGAAGTACCAGTGGATCTAGTGACCGCAATGGACACGGAGACAATCGCGTAATCCGTTCGAGACCCATCCCCTCAAGGGCCATCTGTTGAAGGTGGGGGACGTGGTTGTAAATGAGGATCCCCAGGATATGTCCATCCAGACAATATAAATTTTATGTTTTGATTGTTGCGATATTTGGTTTGTACTTGGGTTATCCCATGAATGTTTCATTTTTCTATTTCAAACAATGACTAACTTGTCTATGATTTATGTCGCGATCTGTTATGTCGCGTATGAGTTTACTTTTCCTTTCGTAGTGCTTCTTTATGGTTGTAATACTATATAGGATGATTATTGATCTATCCTGGTATTTATATATATCCTGGTGTATATGTATCAAGGTTTTCATTCTTCACAAACAATTTTAAAGCTCGTAAAGGAGTATCAAATTAAAGCAACGTATGTACCTTGTCATCATGTGACGTTTTGATATGAACCTCAAGAGAAGTGGCCGGATTGGATCAACTAGGAATGGAATTTATGCCCAAAATACAGCCTCCAACGCGTCCTGGCTAAAAATGATCATATCTCACGCTGCACAACTCGGAATTGAGTGATTCCAAAACGAGGTGAAAGAGCACGTTTCAAAACGCGAAATAGACCCAAGAATCACCGAAAACGGACAAGTGGGTTGCGAGATCTGATCTGAGGTAGGGTAAAATGAAAATCGATGATGTAGGGTAAAAAGAAATTAAAACAAGAAACAAGGGTAGGAAGGCGCCACAATCCAAGGATTGATAAGCCTATGAACGCCACAAGGTTAAAAACCCTTGATAAGTTCAGAGATTCTCAAAAGAACCCAAGAGAACTAGTCTCACCAAAATAGGTTAACTTGATATTCAAAATCTGATTACAAGAGTTGTACCCTCCCTTATTTATACTTGGAACATCCCTCCAAGAATAGGAAAAGACTGGCAAATGAAAAGACACTAATCATCCCCACTAAGCATTTATTACATTGATGACATTAACTAAATTCTGATTGGGATATGGCTTGGACTCGATGTCTTCATGATTAGTCCACATTTGCAAAATTAGCCTACTAAGAGCTTCCGTAAACTTCTTGGCCCTTGACCTTGTGATTGGCCCATTTGGCAATTGCAATGGATCATTTGGCATTGTCTCCTTATTCATATCAGTGATGCCACCTCCTATGTCTTCATCACGTTTTGTCATAATAAAAGGTGGTTTCTATTTGTGGCAATGTCATAAATTTTATGACCTTTGAGGGTTGTTACCCTCCTTGTCCTTCTTCACTTCTTCGATGTAGATCTTTGTGTATAACTGTGAGTTTCTGCCTTTTACTTCTTCATGGAACTTGATCGCGTTGGAGAAAGTTTTAACCAGTTAAGGCTTTACCTTCCTTTCATTATTGAAGGAGGTTTTAACCAGTTAAGACTTTACCTTCCTTTCATTTGTTGGAGGAAGTTTTAACCAGTTAAGGCTTTACCTTCCGCTTTACCTTCCTTTCATTGTTGGTGGAAGTTTTAACTAGTTAAGGCTTTACCTTCCTTTTATTGTTGGAGGAAGTTTTAACCAGTTAAGACTTTACCTTCCTTTTATTGTTGGAGGAAGTTTTAACCAGTTAAGACTTTACCTTCCTTTCATTTTCTTCATCGCGCTTCAACTTGGAGGAAGTTTTAACCAGTTAAGGCTTTACCTTCCTCTCATAGTTGGAGGAAGTTTTAACCAGTTAAGGCTTTACCTTTCTTTCATAGTTGGAGGAAGTTTTAACCAGTTAAGGCTTTACCTTCCTTTTATTTTTTTCATCGCGCTTCAACTTGGAGGAAGTTTTAACCAGTTAAGGCTTTACCTTCCTTTCTTCTTCGAGGAAAGTGTGTGCTATGCGCGATGAATGTAATAATCATGTATAAATCTGCAGGCTTTATTTGACGAACAAGAAATATATGCACGATGAACACGATAATCATGTATAAATCAACAAGCTTTATTTCATGAACAGGAGATACATATATTAATATGAAAAAAGGACCTAACTATAAAATATTTTAAGTTTATCTGCATTCCATGTACGTGGAATGGTGAGTCCAGATAACGTCTCAATGACGTATGCACCTTTCTCGGTTTTGCTCTAGACGCAATATGGCCCTTCGTAATTTGCGGCCAATTTACCATGTCGCGCATTTTTATTTCCAATGTTTGCTCTTCGCAAGACTAATTATCCCACGTTGGAACTGCGTTTAATGACTTTTGAGTTATATCGCATTGCTATTCTTTGTTTCAATGTTGCTTCCTTGACGTGGGCAACTTCACGCATTTCATTGATTGCATCTAAGTTGTGCAATAACGCCTGAGAATTGCCTTCTTCAGTTGTATACATTCGTCTCCAAGATGGCTCTCCAATTTCGAATGGAATCATGGCTTCGCTACCATAAACCATACGAAATGGGGTCTCATTAGTAGTTGAATGTGGAGTGGTTCTGTATATAATACATAGTCCAACTGCTCCGACCATTCTCCTTTGGCTGCCTCCAATCTTTTCTCCAGTCTTCGTTTTACGACTCTATTCACGGCTTCATCTAAACTGTTTGTTTGTGGATGTTCAACAGATGTATATTTGTGCTTGATATGCAAATCTTGAAGTACTTGATTGAATTTCTTATCCACAAACTGTGTACCATTATCGGTTATAATGGTATTAGGGACACCGAATCTGCAGATGATCTTGCGATCGACGAATCTTGCTGGCTGATATTGTGGCTAAGGCCTCCGCCTCAATCCATTTGGTGAAATAGTCAATTGCGACTATTAGCCATTTTACTCCCCCTACCGCAATTGGAAAAGGTCCTAATATATCCATACCCCACTGGTAAAACGACCACGGGGAAATGAGTGAAGATAACTCCTCAAGAGGAGCGTGGTGTAAATCTGTGTGCTCTTGACATTTGATACAATGTTGCACGTATTGAAGTCGTCTTCCATAGTGGGCCAGAAATACCCCGCGCGAAGCAATTTTCTGGATAGTGATTTTCCCCCCATGTGGTGACAACCGATTCCTTCGTTGACCTCAGTGATGACATACTGAGCTTGTTGGGGGCCCAAAAATTTAAGCACTGGGGAAGAAAATCCTTTTTTATACAGCTGATTATTGATTATGGTATAAAATGAAGTCTTGCGCGCTAACTTCCTAGTTGTGCACAGTTCTGGAGGCATTATTCCCGTAGTCAGGTATTTCCAAATTGGTGTCAACCAAGTTTCTTTATCGTTTGGTTGTATTTCATCCTCATCGATCATGTGTTGCGCATCGTGAGAGGGATGAGCTTTGCATTTAGTAACAACCATCACGATGCTGGGATTGGGAACGCTTTGCTGGATGACTGATCTATTATTTCCATATCCCTTTGTGCTGGCAAGTTTAGATAAAATATCTGCCCGGGAATTCTTTTCCCTGGGGATGTGCTCCATTTTGAATCTTTCAAAATCAGCTAATAGCAAACGTACTTTATCTAAGTATTTAGCCATTAAGACTTCTTTTGCCTGGTAAGTTCCTTGTACTTGTGCAACCACCAGTTGTGAGTCACTTTTGATGATTATTCTTGTCCCTCCCAAGTCCTTTGCCATTGTGAGTCCAGCGAGGACTGCCTCATATTCCGCTTGATTGTTGGATGCTTTGAATCCAAAATGGATAGAATACTCCACAGTGACGCATTGAGGACTTTCAACAATGACTCATGCCCCACTCCCTTTAATATTAAAGGAGCCATCAACGAAGATGGTCCAGTCATCATCTGTGCGAGTCTGTTGGGAGGATGTCATTTCGACAAGGAAATCAGCCAACACCTGGTCTTTGATAGTCTAGCGCGGTTCGTAAAAGATATCGTATTCTGATAATTCTATTGACTAGGTAATCATTTGTCCGGCCAGGTCAGGTTGCCGTAAAACCTGTCTAAGGGGCTGATTAGTTCTGACCTTGATGGTGTGCTGCTGGAAGTAATGCCGCAAACGACGGGACGTTAGAATGAGCGCGAAAGCCACTTTTTCGATCTGTTGATAGCGCAATTCTGGGCCTTGAAGGGCTTGCTGACAAAGTAAATTGGGTGTTGTCCTTGGGTGTCTTCGCGCAATAATACCGCGCTAATGGCCTCGTTGCTAACCGAAAGGTATAAGACCAGGGTTTCATCCGGTTGAGGTCTTACTAAGACTGGGGGTTTAGCCAGATGTTCTTTAATAGCAGTAAATCATGCTTCGCATTCTGGAGTCCAATTAAAATCTGTTTGTTTACGCAACAGTGTGAACATGGGTAATGATTTTTGTGCTGATGCTGGAAGGAATCGAGTTAAAGTTGTTATCCATCTAGTTAACTATTGCAACTCCTTAATATTTCGAGGGCTAGTCATGTTGAGGACGACTTTGCATTTGTCAAGGTTAGCCTCTATGCCTCGGTGCGTTAACATAAATCCTAAGAATTTTCCACCAGGAACCCCAAACGCGCATTTGGCTGGATTAAGCCGCAATCTATATTTGCGCAATTGTTGAAACACCTGCTCTAAATCTTCAGGGTGTTGTGGGGTGGTTGTTATTTTGACAATCATGTTATTAATGTATACTTCAAGCATTTGGCCAATCTGCTGGCTGAAGACTTTGTTCATCATACGTTGGTATGTGGCACCAGCATTCTTAAAGCCGAATGGCATCATATTGTAACAATAAGTATCCTTTTTGGTAATAAAGGCTGTGGCTTCCTCGTCTTGTTTAAACATGGATATCTGGTTGTACCCTGAATACGCATCCATAAGGAGTGAATTTGATACCCCGCGGAATTGTCTACTAATTTGTCAATGATGGGAAGAGGATAAAAATCCTTTGGGTAATGTTTATTAAGGTCTGTGTAATCGGTACACATTCGCCCCTTCCCATTGGCTTTTTTTGACTAACACGACGTTAGAGAGCCAGGTAGAATAAGTGATGTCCCTTATGATTCTTGCATCAAGCAGCTTTTCCACTTCTGTATCAACCACCTGTTGTTTTTCCGAAGATATTTTGCCCTTCTTTTGAGCGATGGGTTTGGCTTTTGGGTCTAAGGTAAGATGATGGCATATTACACCAGGATCTATTCCCGGCATATCAGCAGTTGTCCAAGCAAAGAGGTCTTTATTTTTAAGTAATACTGCCACCAACTCTTTCTTCTCCATCTCTGGGAGATGACCTCCTATTTTGGTAACATTTTCTGGTAACAGACCAAGTTGGAGATCTTCTAATTCCCCATCGGGTTGGGGTCGTGTATCGCATAGGTCTTCACATATGTCCAATAAAATGGTGAAGGTTTTTGTTTATGTGATGATGAGTTATGGTAGTTAGGGGCTTTTAATGATGTTGCTCCTTTGGAATTAAATGCTTAGAATGATAAATGATAATGATTGATGCAATAAAATTTATGGTGATTTGTAAAGTTGTAATTTAGTGAAATTTTTGAGTTGAATTTCAATACTTTGTGAAATGGCATGATGATAAGATTGTGTAATTGAGTTGTGGAGTAATTGTATCAGTGAATTATAAGATTGTATGATGTGTAGAAGTGTTGGAATGGATTGAAAATCTTTTGGGACCCTAGCATGAAGAATTTGACCTATTGAGGTCATGAATGGTTTGGTGATGTGAAAATGGTATAATTGATGTTATATGATTGTGGATGGTACTAATATAAATGGTTTGGTGATATAAAAATGGTATAATTGATGTTATATGATTGTGGATGGTATTAATATGGATGGTAGCTTGGTGTGATGTTGTGGAATGGAAAGAGGAATTTGGTATATATATGTATGTATGAAAATTGACCTACAGGAATGATTAAGGAAAAATAAATGTAAAATAGCCCTTTGGCCTAAGTGAGTAGGTTTGGGTATTGTATTTTGAAAGTGAAATAATTGCCTTGAAATTGTATTGATGATCATATGTTTGATCATTATAGGTTTCCTCTCACAGACTCAATAGAGGAAAATTAAGCTTGGAGCTTACATGTGGAGCATTGCGTACGGAGTTGAGGTAAACTCTTGGTACTTGAGTTTTATCCCTTGTGTGTTCCGCCACTCCTAGTGGAAGGTCGTGGTTGGATTTTATGCTCTTTGACTTTGTATGAAATGACATGTTCATGTATTATTGCTTGATTTTGTGACATGCTTGGAGCATGTTGTGTGATATATTTGTGATCTCTGGCCAGTAGATATGTGTGGTTTGGACTTCCGCTGGAGATATCCCTTTGAGGGATTCCAGTCGGGTTTTGCCGTGGGGCCGACTCTGGGAGCGGCACCAGGATGATCCAAATGTGGGACTTTCGCTGGATAGGGCTCATGAGGAGTTCCAGTTGGATTTTGCCATGGGGTCGTCTCATCCATGGGAGAGATACCAGGAAGCTTCCCGGGAGTTATATGATGGGGTCCTTGAAAGGAATCCTTGTGTGGATGTTCTTGGATGTGAGCCCAGTGTGATATGATTTTGTATTATGCATTTTATATGATGATCATTGTATGCACATTGAGTGAGCCATGGGGTGGAGTGATCCTCTAGTACCCTTGGTTTTCTGAGATATATTTGATTATAGTCTTTTCCTTTTTCCAAATTGTCAATTTTAAATTAGTGTCTTTTCATTTGTTAGTCTTTTCCTATTCTTGGAGGGATGTTCCAAGTATAAATAAGGGAGGATACAACTCTTGTAATCAGATTTGGAAGTTCTAATATAATAGAGAGGTTTCTTCTCTTTGGTTCTTATCTAGAACTCTGAACTTATCAAGAAGCTTATTCTTGTGGCGTTCAACACAGACTTATCACTCACCTTCTTCTTTCTTGAGTGTGGCGTCTTTATCCTTCTTATACCTTTGGTTCTTATCTTCCATATTGGTCAAGGTTCTTTATTTCTTGTTTTAAATTCCTGATTGTAGAAACGATCTTAACTAAATTGGTCTTGGATCTCACTATTCTTGGTGAGGTTCATATCATTTGGTATCAAAGCTAGTCTTCTAAATCAGGTTTGATCTATCCTTATTTTATTGTTAACCCTTTTTTGATTCTATTTCATTCTCTTTCTTGTGTCAACTACTCCCATTGATATTATTAAAAAAAAATAGAATCTTAGAATCTCAGAAGTAAAAAAAAAAAAGATGAAAAAAAAATAGAATCTAGTATCTCCATAAGCAAAAAAAAAGGATGGAAAAAATAATCTGATCGAAATTCCTCGAGGTAAAACTTGTGTATTTGAATTCTTTTCAGTTTTGTTCTTTTCTATTCCACTGTGTACTTCCTTCTTACTTAATTACAGTTATTAGTGCTTAAATTTATTGTTATTCCAATCTTTCTTTACCATTAATTCTTGACATAATATGTGTATATATATATATATATTCTTGTTCTTCTTGTCTCTCTTTGTATTACATCTTGTGTCTTCAAAAAAACTTCAATTGAGTTCAGCTAAGAACTAAAAGAGGGAATTCAAAAGAGGGGGGAAAGGAAAGAGTGTTTTTGAGCTTACATTACAAGAGGGTAAAATCCTAATTTTGAAACACGTTTAAAAGTTATTAATTGGGAGAGAAACACGTGAGGGTGTGTTTGTGAGGATATTTCAACTTTTATTTTTTTGCAGATTAAAAAAAAAGTCTGAAGAGGGTGATGCTCAAACTCCTAAAGATTTCAAATTCTACTTTGAAGCCATGACACAGAGATTTAAAAGATTGAATTTCAAGTTCGATGAAATATAAAATAGAATATAAAGAGTTGAACATAGGGAGAAACAACCCAGAACTTCAGAATATCAAAATAAAGATGAAACCAATTCTACGATTGATATGAGGTAGAATGAGCATCGAAAAGAAGGAAGAAGAGTGCGTAAATAGGGAAGGGTAGACACTTCCCTGATTTAAGTGTAAACACTTCCAGCCAAGGTAAAACTGAATCTCAATCCTCTAGAAATAGAGACATAAAATGTTTTAAGTGTTTGGGAAGGGGTCATATTGCTTCTCAATGTCCAACAACAAAGTCATGATTTTGAAAGATAATGGCGATATTGAAAGTGAAGGTGAATCTAATAATGAATCCATGCCTTCTTTAGAAGATGCAATTGATATTGAATTACCAGTTGAAGGAGAGCTTTTAGTGGCTAGAAGAGCTCCTAATGTGCAAGTTAAATAAGATAAGGAGTTACAATGAGAAAATATTTTTCATACTAGAGATGTAACGTAAAGGACAAGGTGTGTTCCATGCTTATTCATGGAGGAAGTTGTACAAATATTGCTAGTACTAGTTTGGTGGATAAGTTAAATTTAGCAAATCTGAAGCATCCTAAACCATATAAACTACAATGGTTGAATGATTGTGGAGAAATCAAGGTGAACAAGCAAGTGGTAGTTCCATTTTCAATTTGAAAGTATAAGGATGAGGTGTTATGTGATGTTGTGCCCATGCAAGCTGGGCATATTCTCTTAGGGCATCCATGGCAGTTTGATAGACTTGTAATGCATGATGGGTAAACCAATAGACACTCATTGATTATGAATAACAAAACCATTACTCTTGCTCCTTTAAGTACAATGCAAGTGTATGAGGATCAAGTAAGGTTAAAAAAAAGAGTGATCAGAAAAAAGAAAGAGAAAATCAGAGAGAAAAAGAGAGTGAAAAACAAGTTTCAGGTAGTGAAAAAAGAAGAGAGAAAAAAGGATAACTTCTTTGTGAAAGTTGGTGAGATTAACAAAGCATTGGTCCTAAAACAGCCTATGATTGTACTCTTGTATAAGTAGGCTTGCTTTAACACTAATGAAGTTGATTCTTCTTTTCCTAGTGTAATTGTTTCTTTTTTGCAGGATTTTGAGGATGTGTTCCTTGAAGAAATACCCGATGGTTTACCACCAATAAGGGGTATAGAGCACCAAATTGATTTCATAACAGGGGCAACAATTTCAAATAGACCAGCATATAGAACCAACCTTGAAGAGACAAAGGAGCTCCAAAGGCAAGTTAATGAGCTTATGCAAAAGGGGGCATGTGCGTGAGAGCATGAGTCCATGTGTTGTTCCAGTATTGCTTGTGCCTAAGAAAGATTGTTCTTGGAGGATATGCATTGACTGTCGCGCCATCAACAATATGACTGTAAAGTATAGACATCCCATTCCTATAATTGATGATATGCTAGATGAGTTGCATGGTGCATGTGTTTTTACTAAAATTGATCTTAGGAGTGGATATCATCAAATCAGAATGAAAGACGGTGTTGAGTGGAAAACTGCATTCAAAAAAGAATATGGGTTGTATGAATGGTTGGTTATGCCATTTGGTTTAACTAATGCACCCAGCACCTTTATGAGGTTGATGAATCATGTTTTGCTGGAGAATTTGTGGATGTATATTTTGATGACATTCTGATTTATAGCAAAAACTTTAATGAGCATGCATAGCATTTAAAACTTGTTTTGAATGTTTTGAGGAAGGAAAAGTTGTTTGCTAATCTAAAATAATGTTCTTTTTGTACTAACCAGCTTGAATTCCTTGGTTTTGCTGTTAGTTCTAAAGGGATAGAGGTGGATGAAGAAAAGGAAAAGACAATTCAAGATTGGCCTAGTCCTACTTGTGTGAGTGAATTTCGAAGTTTAAATGGGCTGGCTAGTTTTTATAGACGGTTTGTGAAGAACTTTAGTAGCCTAGCAGCACCATTGACTGAGGTTATTAAGAAAAATATGGGTTTTAAGTGGGGTGATGAACAAGAAAATGCATTTTATAATAGCCCGTTGTAGACCGGTATTGTTAACATTAATTATGATATTAAGCGCAGTTACAATCACAGCAATTCATTTATATAAATGCGAGTAAACTTTTTCCGTTTATTACGCGAGCATTTAAAACAATAAAAAGCGTAATAAATAAAAGCTGTGACCGTAACTGTAAAATCTTCGCGAAATAATTATTTAAACTATTTTTATAACATATATTACTTCCCTCAAGTCACTAAGGGGTTCCCATAAACCCACTTAGCTAATTTCTCACTTTTACGTTTTCTACCTATCCGAACATGGTTCGGTCTTTAATTTTCTGCGGACAAAACGCATTCTACAAGCCTCCCATATTTTGATATGTTATTCTACACTTAATTACCTTTCTATGAAGCTATCCCACGAGTCATAAAGTTCTCGTTTGCTCCGGATATCGCCGTTTGAAGTTGGACAAGCAAATCTGTCAGCCAACCCCAAAACAGCACCAAACATCCGTCACTCAATTAATTATTCTTGAAAATACACTCAACCAATTTCTCTCAAATTTTTAAAAAACAAACTAGACACCTCAAGCTTCAATTTGATATATTATACACCTAATTTGATCAAAAAATGAAGCGGGAATAATATTTCCAAACTCGGTCCAAAACTGCCACATGTGCAGTAACCAAATGGGCAGTCTGTGTTCCCTGCCTTCTACAGGCCGACACCAAACCCATAAAAATCCCAAATTTTACCACAAAACAGAGGACATCTCAAGCTTCAAAACGGCATATGGCACGTCCCTCTCAGACCTCTGTGGAGGGAGATATGCTCTCCCAAAGTTTGCCTAAATATTTCCAATTTATAGAAAATTCGCCATAGTTTCCTTTGTTTTTCCAAAAATCCCCAAGTTTGCAAAAGTGATCTATGACCTCAAATTGTACCTAATAATCATTGGGTGGCACACACAAAGGACCAACAATGCCTTGGGGCTCTTACAACATTTCACAGTTTATATCAAATTACTCAATTTCCATCACTTTAATTATATTTTCAACTTAACATATTTCAATCACTATAATCCATTTGCATGCATTCTTTACCTCAGAAAACATAAATCAATCCCAGAATAGGTCTATTTCCCTTTCATCATATTACATACTTCCATATTACATCAATATTCATGTACAAATTACAAACATTCCAAATGACATATTACAATTACAAACCATAACCTTCAAATAATACATAATAAACACTCCAAATAAACATGATAAATCAAGACTAAACTTAGGCAAAATACATCATGAACAAAATGATAACAATAATCCTAATCATATGCATTGTTCATGACTAAGTCTAGCCTAGGCCCAATGGCCAACAAAATGCAAAATAGCTAATCCTACGCCCAATCATCCTACGGGCTTCTTGCCCTCCGCTCCAACTCCACTGCTACCTCTTGAAATAAAGTCCCCAAAGCGGGGTGAGATATACGAATATATCTCAGTAACCCAGAGGTTCTGGAGAATACTCCGCCCAATGGTTCACTTCGATGCATATAAATAACATAGCATAACATCCGAAAACGGGATAAAGCAAGTGATTTAGTGAAATAGGGGAGCATAGGGATACAAAATACGACGAAGCTGGAATGGTCAATGCCAAAACCACGCAACATCTAGCCTATTGGCTCGGCATATAAGCCTACAGGTTTCATCCAAGGCGTGTTCCCAGAACATCAAATCAAGGCACCCTCCATCCATATCCACCCAAGACTTCGTAGTGTGCTCCTATCCGGATCACACACCACGACCCCAGGTCAACTGGAACTCCCTCAAGGAGACCTATCCAGTGGAAGTCTGTAACGCCCGAAGGCAAACAGTCTACTGGCCAGAGACACGGTACATCCTATGTACCACCACATATACAATATGCATGGACATGTTATCCTATATTATTTATATGCACTTCCTACCATTACCCTCAACGGGCATGGTGAAACACACAAGGGGATCAAACCCCAATACCAAGGGATTACCTGTAAAAAGCTCAATTCCAAGCTTGCTTGAATTTCACGTATTTAATCCAATGCCTATAAACTTGTTCTTCAACCTATGTACCATCAAATTACGTTATATCAATTCATGCCACCACACAAGTCAAAGACAATTACCCCAATGTTTTCAAGATTTAATACATATTAACACATCTTTCAAAACCACAAGTTAATACAAGTTTCCAAACTAACCATCTATATAGCATATACTTGAATTTACTTGCTAAATGTAATCAAACACTTATGTGAATTTACTTTCATTCCTAGGTCAACTAATCCTATAGTGGCCGAATTGCACTAGTTAGAAAATCCAAGAATTTGACTTGTTTTCCTATTCATATACCTTAGTTAATTCCTTGTTTGATCACTAAGTAGTCTTATATAAATTATTACATAACTTTTTCATCAAAACTCTAACATAAACATAGTCTCATCCTAGACTTAAAATTAAGATTTCACACTTTATCTTTGGTTCAAATACCAGCCAATCATCATTAAATGTCCTAAGGATCATTGTTTTACATGACCAATGAATTAAACACTTAATTTACACAATTAATTCTAAAGGGCCGAAATACACACACTTTTTACAACATCAACTTGATCCTGTGCCATTTTAATCACGAAAAATTCATCTTAACTCCGATTCCCCTGAATTTTTGATATGTTATATTACACACTTAAGGCTTTAATTTGGCGTAAATCAAATTCCATTTGGAATCCTGTAGCTTCAGATATGAGTTTTTAATATAACAGCCCCTATGTTGATCCTAAAAGGTCCATAAGGTTCTTTTGAAATTCCTATACTTCATTCTTTTTACAAACCAACTCTAAATCATATTACACTTATATTTCCACATACAAACTTGATTAAACACATCCTTTAACTATTTTATCACATGATGACCGATTTGCCTAGCTTAAGGTTTAATGAATTCTCTTTCAATTTTTCTATCACTTGAACCTTCATCAATGCATATACTATCTTTTATTTCATTTAGACATATTATCAAACACTTGGTGTGCATATTTTTACACACAAAATCTGAACCATATAGGGTTCATTAAACTCATCCCTTTTGAGATTTCAATCATTCAACCAAAGATTCATCAATTAATCCCACTTAAGAACTTGAAAGCAATCAATATTTCATCATACTATAACATAATAACATGATATTAACTTTACAAATTCTGTAACATCCCGAGCGCTGACGAGGGCGGGGAGTGATCGCCGGTGCAAAGAGGCACGGATAAGGAGCGGCTCCTGACAGGCTTCCAGTGGGGGGTTAGATGCATGAATAAATCAAATTGACACCCGAAAGAGAGGGATTCCAAAGACTGTGCAGGAATGTGACTGCACAGTTTGGGATAGCTTATAAGAATTAATTGGTACTACCTATACTAACAAGATGCATCTGCTTTTCGGTAGCCCGGAACGGAAGAACTCCATAGTTAAGCGTGCTTGACTTGGAGCAATTCTGGGATGGGTGACCTCCTGAGAAGTTTTTCCGAGAAGTGTGCGAGTGAGGAAAAAGCACACTGAAAAGTCTCGTGTTAGTATGTGGGGATAGTCGTTGATTCTTGAAGAAGCCGGGCGTTACAAGTGGTATCAGAGCAGGGCCTCTCATCCAGTACGGTGTGGTTCGAGGACGAACCAGGCGGAAGCTGGTGGGCATGTAACATCCCGAGCGCTGACGAGGGCGGGGAGTGATCGCCGGTGCAAAGAGGCACGAACAAGGAGCGGCTCCTGACAGGCTTCCAGCGGGGGGTTACATGCATGAATAAATCAAATCGACACCCGAAAGAGAAGGATTCCAAAGACTGTGCAGGAATGTGACTGCACAGTTTGGGATAGCTTATAAGAATTAATTGGTACTACCTATACTAACAAGATACATCTGCTTTTCGGTAGCCCGGAACGGAAGAACTCCATAGTTAAGCGTGCTTGACTTGGAGCAATTCTGGGATGGGTGACCTCCGGGGAAGTTTTCTCGGGAAGTGTGCGAGTGAGGAAAAAGCACACTGAAAAGTCTCGTGTTAGTATGTGGGGATAGCCGTTGATTCTTGAAGCGGCCGGGCATTACAATTTCAGCCCCCAATTTCATAAACCTAATAATAAATCCATGTAATTTAACTAAGAAAAGGTAGTTTAGTTACCTTAAACACCACTAGAAGACTACTACTTCAAATTTACTTCAAAAAAAGCATGAAAATTCATCATCACACCAAGAAGACAGCTTGATATGTGCATGGAGAAGAGAAGAAAAACACCTTCATATGATCTCTTCAAGAAGGAAAAAGCACATGGTTTTAATCTCCATTCACTAAAGAATCTTTTTTCTCAAAGGAGTTAGATGATTTAAAGACTAGAAGACCATGTTCTCTCATCACTTTTCCTCACAAGCATGTCACGGTTTTAAGGTGCAAAAAGAGGGCTGTGTTCATGTGCTTGAAAGGAAAGAAAACGATAGGCAAGTGGGAAAAATATAAAACTTATATCATTAACTTTCCAAGACTATTTCCTTTTAGGTGTTGGCTTCCTATTGGCTTGTATATTTGCACTCTAATTCCCCTCCCACATATGCGCTGATAAGGAACAAAAAGGGAGCATATTTTTATTTAATTCATCACTAACAAATACTATTCATTTAAGACTAGTTACATTTTTTTAAGACTATAACATTATTTTCTTCTAATAATTAATTTAATCTACACTTTATTCTATTTTTAACAATTAATGTAGACTTATTTAAACAAAACTAAAACTCCTTAAATTTCATATCTTAACTTAATCTACATCAATAAATTAAGCTACATGAAAAACATGTGTCTAAAATAAATATATATCTCACTAAGTTAGATTATATTTTATAATTAATTACTCTTACAAGTAATATTTCTTATTTTATTTTCTAATTATTTTCATATACAACATCTTAACTTATTTTCTATAGTTCATCCTTACATCTTCTATTTAATTTACAGCCACTATAAATCTATAAATTTTTCATACTATTATTTAAATCCTTAAAATTATAAATTAGACCTCATTTGTCTAATTATTAAAATAATATTAATATTTTCTAATTAACATATTTTTATTAAATTCCTGTAATTCTTATCATAAATTATTAAATTGACTTGCTTGGCATGAGAGGCATTCTTATTTATCACATCATGTTCCCAACATGATTTACTTGTTAATATCCATATAAAAGATTTATCTAATCCATACTTACAAACTTTATTTTTAAAGAGCTTATTTAATTTAATATTCATACGGCATTTTAAAATCTTAAAGGTATGGGTTGTTATACATTTAATCTGATTAATGAGAAATTAACTAATGCTCCTTTATTTGCTTTGCCTAACTTTACTAATACTTTTGAAATTGGATGCTATAACACATCGCATTTCTAAATTATATATTAATATATTAAATGAGGATTAAAAGGGATAATTAGTGAAAATCCTGTAAATTAGGCTAAAATACAAAGAAAGGGTAAAACGACAATTAGCCAAACACACAACCCTAGGAAGGTAAAATTGAGTAGAAGGTCTCAAATGATAAAAATAACCCCGGAAATGGATTCAGAACGAAAAATTGAGTGGTTAGGCAAGTTTCAGAAAATTCAGTGAATAGTGTTTTTACCAGGTAAAAATACTGCGGTACAGTTGCACCGTAAAACGCGTCGATTGAGTTTTGAGCTCTAGGTTTTGAATACAAGTTATACATGGTATATAGGACTTGGAAATATGATTTCTGATGAAAATTGATGGAAATTAGTAAGTTTGGGGAAACGTGCCTACGGCGCACGTAATAGCTTAAAATAGCATTTTCTCCGAACGACCGGAAAACTCCGGATTCATCTGATTAAGGGTAATTAAAGGACAATGGTTAATGTTAAAAATTAGAGTTTCTAAATAGGTTATGAAATTATTGACGTTTAGTGAAATCGGAGGGAGATTTGAATTAATTTGAATTTCGTGAGGTGGCAGTGGAACCCACCCCACTTAAGTTAAATCATGACACTTGGACCAAACCACTATTCACTTTCTCTTTCCTCCCTCCACCTTCATGAAACCGTTAACCCCCCCCCCCCCCCCCCCATTGTCATTTTCTTTCAATTCTTCTTTCCATCTTAACTTCTTCAATACTACTCCGAATCAAGAAAAGTTTGTGAGCAAAGTTGTTGGAAATCATCACCCGAACACATCCCACCGATTAGTTTCCCTTGAAATCCTATTATTTGTGAGATAAAGGGCAAAGTCATCCACGAAAATGGAGAGGATTTTTGTGATTTTGGAGTTGTATGCTCAAGCCATTGCTTGGAGATCAATTGGAGGAGTCTTGTGACTTAATTGTGAGTAAGTTTCAACACCTTTCATGGATTGATTTGATGATTTATTTTCATGGAAACCTAGAGCTTGTATGCTTGATTCATGGAGTTAGAGAGCTCAAATTGAGATTGTGTATTAGATGATTATGTCTTAGAATGATGTGTTGGAGCTATAAATGCAATAAAAATTATTGATGAAAATATGTTCATAACTTAGGAATTTTGGATGATGCCATGACTTTGTGTTGGGGATTTTTGTTAGGATTGTGTAATGGGATTGTTGTATAGTTGTATGATGTAATGATAGGATTGTATGAGGTGTTGAGTAGTTGAATTGGATTGAAAACCCTTTGGGGTGTGTCTATGGTGAATTCGGCCTTGTGAAGAAAAATAAGGAAATTGATGTTGCAAAAATTGTTTGGAAGATGTGTTGTGTATTATATGGTAATTAGAAGGGTTGTGTGATGGTTGGAAGGTTGGAAAATCAATGAAAAAATATTGGATAGTGTGCAATTGTATAATTGAACCTAGAACAAATTAATTGGCAAAATGATATTGGAATGATGTATGATGCAAATTGGCACCTAAAATGGTATTTTGGTAACCTAAGAGTGCTTAAGAAAATTAGAAAGAAAATACAAAAAAATATTTTGTGAAATAGTACACTAATTATAACACCTCGCAATTCTAAATCAAATATTAAAATATTAAACGAGAATTCAAGGAAGGATTAGTGAAAATCCTGAAAATAAGGCCAAAATACAAAGAAAGGGCAAAACGGTAATTAGCCAACACACAACCCTAGGAAGATAAAAATTGAGTAGAAGGTCTCAGATGATAAAAATATCCCTGAAAATGGATTCAGAACGAAAAATTGAGTGGTTAGGCAAGTTTCAAAAAATTCACTGAATAGTGTTTTTACCGGTAAAAATACTGCGGTACAGTGCATCGTAAAGCGTGCCGAATGAGTTTTGAGCTCTAAGTTTTGAATACAAGTTATAAATAGTATATAGGGCTAGGAAATATTATTTCTGATAAAAATTGATGAAAATTAGTAAGTTTGGGGAAACGTGCCTACGACGCGCGTAACAGCTTAGAATAGCATTTTCTCCGAACGAACAGAAAACTCCATATTCATCTGAGCATGAGTAATTAAAGGACAATGGTTAATGTTAAAAATTAGAGTTTCTAAATAGGTTATGAAATTATTGACGTTTAGTGAAATCGGAGGGAGATTTGAATTAATTTGAATTTCGTGAGGTAGCAGTGGAACCCACCCCACTTAAGTTAAGTCATGACACTTGGACCAAACCACTATTCACTCTCTCTTTCCTCCCTCCACCTTCATGAAACCGTGAACCCCCCCCCCCCCCCTCCATTGTCATTTTCTTTCAATTCTTCTTTCCATCTTAACTTCTTCAATACTACTCCGAATCAAGAAAAGTTTGTGAGCAAAGTTGTTGGAAATCATCACCCGAACACATCCCACCGATTAGTTTCCCTTGAAACCCTATCATTTGTGAGATAAAGGGCAAAGTCATCCACGAAAATGGAGAGGATTTTTGTGATTTTGGAGTTGTTTGCTCAAGCCATTGCTTGGAGATCAATTGGAGGAGTCTTGTGACTTAATTGTGAGTAAGTTTCAACACCTTTCATGGATTGATTTGATGATTTATTTTCATGGCAACCTAGAGCTTGTATGCTTGATTCATGGTGTTAGAGAGCTCAAATTGAGATTGTGTATTAGATGATTATGTCTTACAATGATGTGTTGGAGCTATAAATGTAATAAAAATTATTGATGAAAATATGTTCATAACTTAGGAATTTTGGATGATGCCATGACTTTGTGTTGGAGATTTTTGTTAGGATTGTGTAATGGGATTGTTGTATGGTTGTAAGATGTAATGATAGATTGTATGAGGTGTGGAGTAGTTGAATTGGATTGAAAACCCTTTGGGGTGTGTCTATGGTGAATTCTGAAAGAAACTGACCTTGAAGGTCGAGGCATGTGAGAAGGAAAAATAAAATTTTTCGAGCGGAATAACACATACCATATCAAGAAACATGCTTTAGGGCATGGATGTTACCTTGTTTGCTTTCCAAAACTGGAGGATGATCAAGATGAGGCTTGAAGATGCAAGCCCTCTAATGTTGATCCACACCACCCTTTGTCAAGACGGAAGAACTCTTCTTCAAGGCCACCAACGACAACACCAATGGAGGCAAGCTATGCGCCCAATGTGTGAAGGAGGAGGCTAGGTCAAGGTGTTTAGAAGAGTGAATATTCAGCAAGAATAGACACAAAAGTGGCGCATGGTTTTCTTTGAAAAAGGCTAGGTTATTTCGAAACTCTCTTAAGAAAAACCTCAAAAGGAACCCACAAGGAGATAAGAGAATGAGTTAATTAAAAATCTAATTTTCTTCACTCAAATAAGGCCCTATATATAGCGCACACTAGGGGGATGAGTGGAGTTGTTGCAAAATTCAAATCTTGTCAACAACCTCCTATCACACCCTCATAGATATCAAGTGAATATCTCAACAAGAATCTGACTCAACAACCATCATATGGCCAGCCATATGGTGCGCCCCACTTGGCCTCATAACAGTACAGATACATTGAACAGTTGCATTCAAACTTGAACCAACTGTCTCACTTATTCTCTCAACAAACCAAATCTGACTGGAGCTCATTTGGTTGATCATATGACCATCATCAGATACCTAAATCAGCGCCCCATATCCTCCCTAGAAGATTCTCAAAGATCTCCTCTTGATATTTGGGATTTGTTCCAACAAGATCTTATCTTATCCTTTTGTTATGAAACAATTTTTCATAGCCAATTCAAATTCGAATTCAAACATTTGAATTCAAACGTTCAAATATTTAAATTTTAAATTCAAATTCAAATTCCAAATTCAAATTCAAATTTCAAATTCAAAATTCAAATTCAAAATTCAAAATTCAAAATTTCAAATTTCAAATTTCAAATTCAAAATTCCAACTTCGAATTTCAAAATTCAAATTCAAAATTCAAAATTCAAATTTCAAATTTCAAATTCAAAATTCAAAATTTAAACATTTGATAATTAATTTAACTAATTAAATTAATTAGTAATGTCTTGGACCATCCAAGCCCATTAACTAACCATGCGCCCTTTTTTCCTTTTGGTGGGCTTCCAAACTTCTTCTTGGGCTAACAACCATTATTAGGCCCAATACCTTTAATGCTATATTGTCATGACAATAAAGTGTTAGTGTGTGACCCATTAGGCCCAACATAGCCACTGACATAAATGGGCTTGGGCCCAATAAGCCCACAACCCATCTAATGACAAAACAGAGCACTAGCAATGCTTTGTTGCCCCAGAGCTAGTTAGGTTAATGACATAATCATCCTATTACACATATTTGGTTGCCGTATGTATTTCCTTTCGTCTCGGTTACCTTCCCATAAAACCTAGGGTAAGGAAACGTATCAACCCTTGCAGTTTAGGGTAAGCTTTATTCGAAATAGGGAATCTTCAATTTACTGACTCTAAAGGCAGATCATCTCATGATCTCTTTTACTATGCATAGATTCCCGAGTCCCTGTAAATGTCATCCCGTTTTCTCCGGTTTACAGATAACCTAATCTCTCACAGAGATCTGACGAATTCCTTCAGCTTATCACCCTAGTCCTGTGCTCTTTCAGGACAAGCCCAAGAGTATACCTATGAGTCTCCATGTTTCAGGCAGACGAGGTATACAGTCAAAGCATGCCTTCTAGAACACAGTCTAGGTAATAACTTCTGGTCTAAGGAAAGACATACCCAAATATAAAGAGACTACTCTAATGATACTCTCTGTGAGATTTCCTCATAGAGTCTCTTTTGTGGGTCTGTTCAGTGCGAGCTATACCGTTATAGGTCCACCCACGACTTTAGCTAAGACATCTCCATATCTGTAGCACATGAGGTCTATACCTTGTATCCATATACAAGTAGATAAGTCTTGCTAGTCTTCCCCGAGATTACTGACCTCATTCTCAGTATCTCTAGACTAGGAACATAAAATTAGGAATAAACATCCGGTATTCTTGAATCCTCATGATTGTGATCTCATCACAGATACTCAAGAGATACCTATTTTAACCACGGGGTTTATCAAGTTATTCATAATATATTAACATTAATATCGAGACAGAATTATGAAACAAGATAAATAGTGCTTTCTTTTATTTGTGACAATATTAAAAAGGTCTACATCTATGTCCGTATTTAATCATAAGATTGTCTCTAGGACACCCAAATACTAACAAGCTCCCACTTGGCCTAGAGCCAATCAGACCTAAGTCGTGTACCCAAAGCCTCATAATGACTATCATGTTTTCTCCGAGAAACAGCCTTTGTCAGAGAATCGGCCAGGTTATCATCTGTGGGAACATAATCCATCTTTACATCCATTCTATCAATGATTTCTCTAATCAGGTGATATCTGCGGAGCACGTGCTTAGATCTTTGATGAGACCTAGGTTCCTTTGACTGCGCAATGGCTCCAGTGTTGTCGCACAGCAACTGTATGGGCTCATCCACGCTTGGAACCACCCTAAGTTCAGATATGAACTTCTTGATCCACACGGCCTCCTTAGCCGCTTCTGAAGCAGCTATATATTCAGCTTCTGTCGTTGAATCTGCTGTTGTCTCCTGCTTGGAACTCTTCTAAGATACTTCCCCACCGTTTAAGGTGAATACGAACCCTGACCGTGACTTGCAGTCATCTTTGTCACTCTGAAAGGTGGCAACAGTGAACCCTTTCACTGTTAGCTCATCAACCCCACCATAGACCAGAAACACATCCTTAGTTCTTCTTAAGTACTTAAGGATGGTCTTGACTGCCGTCCAGTGACCCTCTCCAGGGTCCGACTGGTATCTGCTCGTAATGCTTAAAGCATATGAGACATCTGGTCTCGTACATATCATGGCATACATGATGGATCCAATAGCCGAAGCGTATGTAATTCCACTCATGCGATCCTTGTCAGCCTGTGACTTAGGACACATGGCCTTTGAAAGATGTACCCCATGACTGACGGGAAGAAAACCCCTTTTCGACCCTTCCATGCTAAACCTCTTTAGCATCTTGTCAATATACGTGGATTGAGATAAACCCAGCAGCCTGTTTGATCTATCTCTATAGATTTTTATACCAAGTATAAAGGCTGCCTCTCCCAAATCCTTCATGGTGAAGCTTTTTGAAAGCCACTCTTTCGTCGTTTGTAATGTGGGGATGTCATTTCCTATTAACAACATGTCATCTACATAAAGTACTAGGAAGACAACATTACTCCCACTAACCTTCTTGTAAACACAAGGTTCATCCTCGTTCTTGATAAAACCGTTACTCTTAACGACTTCATCAAAACGAATATTCCAACTCCTTGATGCTTGCTTTAGCCCATATATCAACCTTTGAAGTTTGCATACCATATGCTCCTGATCTTTGATATCAAAGCCTTCAGGTTGTGTCATGTACACATCCTTCTTCAAGAACCCATTCAAGAAGGCGGTCTTAACATCCATTTGCCAAATTTCATAGTCGTGATATGCCGCTATTGCAAGCATGATCCTAATAGATTTGATCATGGCAACAGGTGAGAAAGTCTCATCATAGTCATCTCCTTGTCTTTGACGATACCCTTTCGCAACCAACCTAGCTTTGTAGGTCTGAACGTTGCCATCTGCATCAGTCTTTCTTTTAAAGACCCATTTGTTACCAATAGGAACTATTCCTTGCGGTTTAGGAACCAAGGTCCATACCTTGTTTTGATACATCGAATCCATTTCAGATTCCATGGCTTCAAGCCATCTAGAAGAGTCAACATCCTTGACTGCCTCTTTGTAGTTACTTGGTTCATCATCCTCGACGGTTTGCTGATTCTCAATCACAAACCCATACCTCTCAGGTGGATGGATGCCCCTCGTTGACCTACGGAGTTGTGTGTTTACTTCTCCATTGGAGAACGTCGCCTGTGGAGCAGAATTGGGTTCCTCAATCTGTTCATGTGGTTCTTGAACTTCTTCAAGATCAATCTTACTCCTACTAGCTCCTTGAGAGATCAAATCTTTCTCAAGGAACTCAGCATTCTTTGACACGAACACTTTGTGCTCATCCATGGAGTAAAAGTAGTATCCCTTAGTACCTTTGGGATACCCCACAAATAGACATTTAGTACTCTTAGCACTAAGCTTGTCTGATGCCAACGCTTTGACGTAAGCCGGCGATCCCCATACCCTGAGGTAACTCAGGTTGGGTCTCTTACCATTCCATATCTCATATGGTGTGGTCTGAACAGATTTAGACGGTACCCTATTTAGAAGGTATGTCGCTGTGTCTAGGGCATATCCCCAAAACAATTTTGGAAGTTGAGTCCCATTCATCTTAGACCTGACCATGTCTAACAAGGTCCTGTTTCTCCTTTCAGAGACACCATTTTGGTGTGGTGTGTAAGGTGTAGTAAACTGCGAGAGAATTCCATTTTCTCTCAGATAATCTTGAAACTCATGGCTCAGATATTCACCACCACGATCTGATCGTAATGTCTTAATCATCTTGCCACGTTGTTTCTCTACTTCATTCCTAAACTCCTTGAACTTTTCAAAGGCTTCGGATTTATATCTCATTAGGTACACATACCCAAATCTTGATTTGTCATCTGTAAAGGTAATGAAATAGGAGTATCCTCCTCTAGCCTCTATAGACATTGGCCCACAAACATCAGTGTGAATGAGTTCTAATAACTCACTAGCCCTATGAATCTCAAGCCCCTTGGGCTTGTGACAAGTCATTTTCCCAGCTAGACAAGATTCACATTGTCCATAGGATTCCAAATCCATGGAATCTAGGTATCCATCTGCATGCATCCTAGACAATCTTGTTTCATTTATGTGCCCTAGTCTACAATGCCAAATATAAGATTGATTATCTATCCTAGGTCGTTTCACAGCTACATTGAGCACTTCAGTTCCCATTTCCAGAACATACAATCCATTTATTAATGAAGCAGTACCATAAACAATATCATTCAAAATGATAGAAAATGCACCATTCTTAATACTAAAAGTAAAACCATCTTGTTCTAAACAAGAAATAGAAATAATGTTTCTAGAAATGTTCGGAACATAAAGACAATTATTCAAATGCAGTAAAAGGCCCGTAGGCAAAATAAGGTCGGCATCTCCAACAGAATGAGCAGCAACCCTTGCTCCATTGCCAACGCGAAGATCCACCTCGTTTCTCTCCAATCTCCTTGGGCTCCTAAGAACATGCAACATATTGCAGATATGAGAACCACAACCGGTATCCAATACCCATGAAGTCGGATTAGCACAAGAATAATTTATCTCAATTGTGAAAGTACCTGAGGCAGAAGCATCACCATGCTTCTTGTCCTTCACACTCTTCAGGTAGTCTGGACAATTCCTCTTCCAATGGCATTTCTTGCCACAATGGAAGCACTCAGCATCGCCTTTGTCCTTGGATGCTTTCTTACCCTTCTTGTTGCCCTTCTTCTTCTTGGATTTTCCTTTGGGCTTAAGGGAGCACCTTTAGCAGGCTCCTTACCCTTACCCTTACCCTTGGCCTTGTTAGGCCCACCAATCAGAAGAGCTTGTGTCCTATCCTTCTTGATAGACACTTCAGCAGTTGTTAACATGCTTAACAATTCAGGCAAGCTCACAAGCATCCCATGCATGTTATAATTCATTATGAATTGACTGAAGGAAGGTGGAAGTGAGGCCAGAACTAAGTCATTACTCAGTTCGGCATCCATCAAGAAGCCTAAATTTCCTAGCTTCTCAATCAGCCCGATTATCTTAAGAACATGACTACTAACAGACATGTTCTCAGACATCCTGCAAGAGAACAGTTCTCTAGAGGCCTCATACCTTTCATGCCTGCCTTTAACTGTTGGGTTTGCTCTTTTACTAAAGCCCAAATGGGTTATTAGTATGAGAAGAGCCCAAGGAACCTAGAGCCCAATGAGCTAGGGTTTCTTGGAACCAATATAAATAGTACCTCTTAAGTCATCAGCCTCCTAGGTCATTTTTGTGAGAAAGAGGCAAGCTCAGAATCTAATCAGTGCCCACACACTTCCCCTTCCTCCTCGAGAGATAGTTTGGAAGATCTGCCACAGTCCAGCTTCAAGGAGGTTGTTCGTGCTGCGGCGCTGAGGTGAGCTGTTCGTGAAGAGGAATCCTACAAGGGAAGATTCTACACGAGACCTGCGCACCGAGAGGTAATTGTGAAACAAGGATGATTCGGTAAGCATACCAATGTACTAGGTCCTAAACCGCTTCCGCATAAATCTAAGATTTCCTACAATTGGTATCAGAGCCTTGGCTGTACATTGGTATGTGAATCTAGTTTCACTATTCATGTAATTAGTTTTGCTTCTTGAAATGTGGCACCTAGGGTTCTAGGATTATGGTATGAATCTAGCATATGTATTTTATAATTCATTTTCATAAATTTTTTAAATTTTAATCGGTAAAAATGCTTTAATCCATGGTTAGGGTCTCTCGTGTATTTCTCGATTTGTAACAAGGAGGCTAATCCCATATGATTAGGTTTCCTCCTTGCTGTTTTTATTTATTTTCGGAATTTCTGTATATTTTTCCAATATTTTGTAAAAGTTCAAGATCGAGAAACTGCGAGTAAGATGCGCAGTCAGTACTGTCGGAGACTTTTCGAGGGCTTCCCGATCTCGGAATAGGGCAATCTATATATGGTTGGAAAGAGGACGGAAAGAAGAACGCAAATGTGGGTGAATCACCGCCATCGGAGACTCCACGCTCCACCACGCGCCTCCACAAGAGGCTGAGAGTGGCTGCCACTCTCTGGAAGAGAATGGGAGAGTGAGGGAGCGTCCGGCCACCTTTTTGGGTGGTTCCGGTGGCGGTGCACTCGTCTTTACGTGGCGGTCCTTCCCCTGGAGTTTCAGCTTGATTTGACTTCGGGTGACGGCGCGGCAGACCTGAGGGCTAGGGTTCCTCTTTCGCGTCCTAGGGTTTCTCGCCAAAGGATTGGGTCCATGAAACCCTAAAGGGGCTTGAGACAGATACTATGGGCTAGGCGAAAGTCGAATTCCAAAGTTGTATTATTTAATTTTATTTTATTTTATTTTCTTTAAAATAGGAAGGCCATGGATTAAAGTAATTATGATTTATTATTTAATGCTTTTATTGATTGGTATAAATTATATGATTGATAACATGCTTTATTGCGATAACATGCCATATAGAATAGGTGGTGACATATTGTTGCATAACTTGTATGATTGCATGAGCATAATAGCTATTATGTCTTCAACGACTAGTATGATAGTTATTATGGGATTATTTTGATTTTAAATCATCCTAAGAAATTAATTAATAATTATTATGATTTTTATTAAAAATCTAGATTAATAATTGAATTAATTAATTTTGGATAATTAACATCAAGACAAATAATCGTTATGGAAATTATTTTGATTTCAAATTATCCTCATAAATGATAATTATTATGATTGTTGCAATCTAGATTAATAATTAAGTCAGCTATTTGGATGATTTAAATCTAGAAAAATAATTAGAGAAAATTTCCTAAGAGAATTCTTTTATTTTGCGAGTAATTTGTGGGTTTTCTGAAATGGTCATGGAATAACACACGCTGCATACAACCTTCATGTATCATGATTGTTTGGAGCACACGCTGACGTAAAATGACCGAATTTCAGGACCTTAATGCTTTCAAAATTATGTTAAGCTTAGTGCACATTTATCGGCGCTCTTACTTATATAGGTTTTGAAATCGAACAAAGGATACTCTCAATTAAATAATTCTTGGAAATTAGAAAATGTTGCTTATGTTGAATGGAAGGAGATTTAAATTAAGAGATTAATTTAACCTTCAAGCGCATTATAGGACCATTAATAAAATAATCATGTGAAGTCCCATCGAATAAGCATGATTGGATTTTATTAGATTGGACTTAAATATCTATGGGAGGAGATTTAAATTAAGAAATTAATTTAACCTCCAGGCGCATTGTGGGCCTATCAATAAAATAATCATGTGAGGCCCCAACGGATAAGCATGATTGGATTTTATTGGGCCTTAATAATTTAAAATTTTTAATAAAGTATTGTACGACCCATCGTCGATAATACTAAGTTATTAAAGATAATTTTGAAATTAAACAATGAATTCGACTGGGCTTATAAAAATTCTCAAACAAAAATGTTGAATGTGTGAAGGTTTTAAAAATTAATTAATTTTAAAACCTGCGGGCTCCATTTGTGGGTTTATTAGTGAAATGGTTATCGCTGAAGCCCCATCGGATAAGGATAATCAGATTTCACTAGATTAAATCTTAATAATTTCAAAATTTTAGTAAAGTATTGTACGGCCCATCGTCGACAATGCTTAGACACTAAGGATAATTTTGAAATTAAACAATGGTTAATTACATTCAACTTTGGTAAAATTGTTAACCCTCCCATCGAGGCTCTGGCAATGGCACTGAAGGCCCAAATAACAATTTTGATTTTTACAAGTGACTTGCCCATCGTAAGCCTTGTAAAGATAAACTGAAGGATTGTTAACAATAAACAAGAGTAGTTATGAGAATCTACTCGCACTTCGTTTGTTTATTGCATTATTTGTTTGTAATTGTGTGCTTTATATGTTTTTCAGAAAATATCTTAGAAATGATTTTGAGTCGAAAACCTAGGGTAAGGAAACGCATCAACCCTTGCGGTTTAGGGTTAGCTTTATATGAAATAAGGAGTCTTCGATTTACTGACTCTAAAGGCGGATCATCTTATGATCTCTTTTACTATGCATAGATTCCCGAGTCACTGTAAATGTCATCCTGATTTCTCCGATTTAAGGATAACCTAATCTCTCACAGAGATTTGACGAATTCCTTCAGCTTATCACCCTAGCCCTGTGCCCTATTAGGACAAGCCCAAGAGCATACCTAGGAGTCTCCATGTTTCAGGCAGACGAGGTATACAGTCAAAGCATGCCTTCTAGAACACAGTCTAAGTGATAACTTTTGGTCTAAGGAAAGACATACCCAAATATGAAGAGACTACTCTAATGATACTATCTGTGAGATTTCCTCATAGAGTCTCTTTGTGGGTCCGTTCAGTGCGAGCTATACCCTTATAGGTCCACCCACGACTTTAGCTAAGACATCTCCATATCTGTAGCACATGAGGTCTATACCTTGTATCCATATACAAGTAGATAAGTCGTGCTAGTCTTACCCGAGATTACTGACCCCATTCTCAGTATCTCTAGACTAGGAACATAAAATTAGGAATAAACATCCGGTATTCTTGAATCCTCATGATTGTGATCTCATCACAGATACTCAAGAGATACCTATTTTATTCCACGGGGTTTATCAAGTTATTCATAATATATTAACATTAATATCGAGACAGAATTATGAAACAAGATAAATAGTGCTTTCTTTTATTTGCGACAATATTAAAAAGGTCTACATCTATGTCCGTATTTAATCATAAGATTGTCTCTAGGAAACCCAAATACTAACAATTGTCCATAGGATTCCGAATCCAAGGAATCTAGGTATCCATTTGCATGCATCCTAGACAATCTTGTTTTATTTATGTGCCCTAGTCTACAGTGCCAAAGATATGATTGATTATCCATCCCAGGTTGTTTCACATCTGTTTTGAGCATTTCAGTTCCCATTTCCAGAACATAAATTCGGCCTTGTGAAGAAAAATAAGGGAATTGATGTTGCAAAAATTGTTTGGAAGATGTGTTGTGTATTATATGGTAATTAGAAGGGTTGTGTGATGGTTGGAAGGTTGAAAAATCAATGAAAAAATATTGGATAGTGTGGAATTGTATAATTGAACCTAGAACAAATTAATTGGCAAAATGATATTGGAATGATGTAGGATGCAAATTGGCACCTAAAATGGTATTTTGGTAATCTAAGAGTGCTTAAGAAAATTAGAAAAAAAATAAAGAAAAATATTTTGTGAAATAACACACTAATTATAACACCTCGCAATTCTAAATCAAATATTAAAATATTAAATGAGAATTAAAGGGAAGGATTAGTGAAAATCCTGAAAATAAGGCCAAAATACAAAGAAAGGGCAAAACGGTAATTAGCCAACACCCAACCCTAGGAAGATAAAAATTGAGTAGAAGGTCTTAGATGATAAAAATAACCCTGGAAATGGATTCAGAATGAAAAATTGAGTGGTTAGGAAAGTTTCAGAAAATTCACTAAATAGTGTTTTTACCGAGTAAAAATATTGCGGTACAGTTGCACCGTAAAACGTGCCGATTGAGTTTTGAGCTCTAGGTTTTGAATACAAGTTATAAATGGTATATAGGACTAGGGAATATGATTTCTGATGAAATTTGATGGAAATTAGTAAGTTTGGGGAAGCGGGCCAACGGCGCGCGCAACAGCTTAAAACAACATTTTCTCCGAACGACCGGAAAATTCCGGATTCATCTGATCAAGTGTAATTAAAGGACAATGGTTAATGTTAAAAATTAGAGTTTCTAAATAGGTTGTGAATTTATGGACGTTTAGTGGAATCGGAGGGAAATTCAAGTTAGTTTGAAATCGCGTGAGGTGGCGGTGGGACCCACCCCACTTAAAATCATTTAAGCCACATGTGCTCAAGCACTATTCATCATCTCCCACACCCTCCCTCTCTCTAAAAAACGTGAACCCCCCTCCCCTTTGCCATTTTCACTTCAAAATTTCATTTCACCATAACTTAGTCATTTTGGCACCAAATCCATTGATTCTTGTCTTGAAATTTGTTGAAAATCGCCTTCCAAACACATTGGTTGTATCCATTAGCCTTGAAACCATCTCATTGGTGAGATATAAGCAAAAGTCAGCCACGAATTTCTTGAGAATTTTGGTGTTCATGGAGTTGTTTGGAGCTCCAATGGTTTAGGGTGTCTTGGAGGAGCCTTGTGCCTAGCTTTTGAGTAAGTTTCTTCACCATTTTAACGGTTTAATCTTTGGATTGAATTCATGAACCCTAAAGGGGGATTTGGTTGATTTGTGTTGTTAGAGAGCTCAAATAGAAAATATTTGTACATGAATGTGTCTTAGAATGATGTGTAGTAGCTATAAATGCAATAAAAATTATTGGTGAAAAATGTGATTTTTTAACTTAGAAAAATTTGATGGTGTCATGACTTTGGATTTGAGATTATTGTAAGGATTGTATAATGAGATTATGGTATGGTTGTATGATGATACAATGGGATTGTATGAGGTGTGGAGTAGTTAAAATTGATTGAAATTCCTTGGTGTGGCATTGGGGTGCAATTCGGCCATTTAGGGAGAATTAGGGATTTGATGTTGTTGACATTGCTTGGATGATGTATTATGGGTTAAATGATAATTAGATGGGTTGTGTGGTGGTTGGAAAGTTATAAAACCTGTGACATCCTCCCATGTATGCATCGAAGGGAGATGTCTGCTAAGCGGATTTGAGTCGTAACGAAATATAATTGAATACTGAACTGCATTTTTACGTTATGAAATAAAATCTTAGGATGAAATCTATAACACCTCACATTTTTAAGTTTAAATATTAATATGTTAAATAAGAATTAAAGGGAAGGATTAGTGAAAATCCTAAAAAGAAGGTCGAAAGACGTAAAACGGTAAATTGACAAATTGTTGTTAACCTTGTTACCAATTAATTTGACTTAGTATAAACTAAAGTATGTAGAGGAAATATAAACTAAATGGTATATGTCTAGTCTCCCAAGTAGGTGATTCATTACTTTGTCCTTAGTGAGATAACAAATCAACAAATGGTGTATATTGGTACCCAAGTAGGTGATGAATTCCACGCTAGTCTTTGATTGCATTAGTTGATAAGTGAAGTAACAAACGAGTGAAGCAAGTGTTGGCGGTGGAAAGCAATTTCCATACGGTGGAATAAAAGCAAATGAAAAAAGAGGAAAAATCCTTGTCGTGCTTAAAAATCCTTGTCGTGTTTAAAGGTCCTTGTCATGCTTAAACAAAAATGAATGAATGAAATCCTTATGGTTGTAAGCAAAGTCGGTTAGGTTTGAGATTCCATGGCTTTACTTCAAAAGAAGGTAAGCTCCTTAGTTTTAATCAAGTTCCTTGTTCTCCAAGCGATGGTGTCAAGGAGATGTTAAACGAAAAAAGAAATTCTGAATGCCTTAAACAAACATCCAAGTCGGCAATGCAAGTGACTTCCAAGCGGTGGAGTCAAGAAAGAATAAAAAAAGAGAGTCCTTGTCATGCTTAAGCAAGTTGGCAATTTAAGCAAGAGGTGGAGTCAAAGGAAACATTAAAGAAAGGAATTCTGATTGCCTTTAAACAAATAAGTCGATTCCTTCTTGTCAAAAACCTCAAATCGGTTTTCTTTTCCCTAGCAAAATACTTGACCGCTTCTTGCTTTTGTTCTTTTCTTTGCGTACACCCTAGGAGACATCAAGCAGCTGCATTCTTTTCTTCTAAACCGTAGCAGCCAAGAGAGCTAAGAGTAGGTAGTGAGATACGTGCCTCCTTCCCCTTCGACCTTGGACTATCTTACAAGGATATAAAGTTGTTTTCCAAAGATTAAAGTTGCAAGTTGATTCCTAGTGTGGTGGAGGTTAAACAAGGTAACGTATAGATGTTTGAATGGTTGGAAATTTATAGTGGATTGGATTTTATATGTCAAGGGCTGATTGTAAAAAATTAATATGGTGATTATTTAAGGAGTGTTATGTGTGGTGAACAAAAGAAATAGTAAGAAAAATCTATGGAATCCTAGTATAGGCCAATTCGGCCAAGAGGAGAAAATTGTATAAACAGTATGTTAATAAAATTCTAGGTGGAAGTGGATGTTGGTTTCTATAAGTTAAGACGATGTTTTGACATTTTTTCGTATTCTGACAGAATCGCCGTGTATTGACAATTCGTACATGGTTGTTGTAGGTTGCCGTACGTTGATTTGAACCCCGAACCGTGAGCTCGGTGGATTGCCCTTGGTCCTGGATTAAGTGGGATTGAGGCATTTCTGTTGTATAACGAGCTCGAGAAATATATTACGTTGGAGCTACGTGGAGAGGAGTATTCAGGTAACCTCTTGGTACTGGGGCTTGTTCCCCTTGTGTGTTCCACCATGCCGTTGAGGGTGATGGTAGGAAAATGTATATGAGTAATGTAGAATAACATGATCATGCATTTAGTATGTATGCTGGTACGTAGGTACCGAGTCTCTGTACAGTAGACAGTTTTGCCTTCGGGTGTTTCGAACTTCCACTGGATAGGTCTCCGAGAGGGAGTTCCAGTTGACCTAGGGTCGTGGTGTGTGATCCGGATAGGAGCACACTAGGAAGTCTCGGGTGTATGCGGATGAGAGGAGGGGTACCTTGGTTGATGTTCTAGGAACACGCCTTGGATGAGACCCATAGGCTTATATGCCGAGGACGTTGCGTGGTGTTGGTAGTTACCACTCCAGCTTCGTCGTATTTTGTATCCTATGATCCCCGTTTTCTCTAAATCCTTTGTTGTATCCTGTTTTAAAGAAGTTATTTTATATTATTTATATGCATCGAAGTGAGCCATTGGGCGGAGTATTCTCCAGAACCTCTGGGTTACTGAGATATAGGAGCGGCGGGCAAGAAGCCCGCATGATGATTAGCTGGAGTATTTGCTGTATTTTGCATTTTGGTGGCCACTGGGCCTAGGCTAGACTTAGGGCATGAATATTCCATATGTATGTAGGATGAGATTCATTGTTATATTTGTTCATGTCATTTTGCCTAAGTCTAGTACATATATCATTTTGTTGTATTTGAAGACTTTGAGTTGTAAAGTGTAATATGCATGTGGAGACAGTAAATTGTGCCTGAATACTTGAAGTAATATGTAAGCATGTAATATGATGGAAGGGTAATAGGCCTATTATAGGAATATGATTATGTGTATGTTTAGAAGATGCATGCAATTGGACTTTGATGATTGAAACGTATTAAGTATTAATTGAGAAAGAAATGTGATATGTATTATATATGTAAAATAAACTGTGATGGGGTTGTAAGTGCCCCAAGGCATTGGTTGTCCTTGTGAGTGCCACCCACTGATTATTAGGTACCATTTGAAGTCATAGATCACTTGTATAAATTTGGGAAACGTTGGAAAAACAAAAGAAACTCTGGCGAAATTTATAGGAATTGACAGTTTTTAGGTGAACTTTGAGAGATCATATCTCCTTCCATAGAAGTCCAATAGGGACGTGCCATACACCATTTTAAAACTTGAGATTTCCCCCACATTTTATTAAAATCTTAGAATATTTTGGATTGCACGCAGCCCTGTAGAAGACTGTGAACACGGACTACCCAGAACGCTCCTATGTAGGGACTGTTTCTGGCAGTTTTTGGGAATTTTATTCCCGCTTCGTTTCTTAGTCAAATTAAGTGTATGATATATCAAATTGAATCTTGAGGTGTCTAGTTTATCGTATAAAAATTTGAGAGTTTTTGAGTGAGTGGTTTCTCTGAAGTAATTTATTTAGTGAGGGATGTTTGGAGCTGTTTTGGGGTTGGCTGGCAGCTTTGCTCGTCCAACTTCAAACGGCGATATCCGGAGCAAACGAGATCGAAATACCTCGTGTGATGGTTCATTAGAAAGGTAATTAAGTTTCGTAAAATATAATAAAAGATGAGACGAACTCGAAGAAAACTGTGACGATATAAATAAATATACCGAACCATGTTCGGATAGACAGAAAACGTAAAATTGAGAAATTAGCTAAGTGGGTTTATGGGAACCCCTTAGTGGCTTTTAACAAGTAAAATAAGTTAGAAGAGTAGTTTAAATAAGTATTCCGCAAAGAGTTTACAGTTACAGTCACAACTTTTAATTATTACGCTTTTTATGGTTTTAAATGCTCGCGTAATAATCGAAAAAAGTTTATTCGCATTTTTATCAATGAATTGATGTGATTGTAACTGCGCTTAATATCATAATTAATGTTAACAATACCAGTGTACAATGGGCTGTTACAAAATCTGGTTGCCCATGAAAAATACTGTGAAACTTTATAAAATACATTGTCTGCTGAATTAGTAATTTTCCAGAGAAACCTGTCTATCTTGCAAAATCATAAAAAAATCGAGCTTTCTGACTTTGGTTATAAACTTTATATAATTTGAAACTAGACATGTGGGGCTTCAAGTACATATAAATTATAGCACATTCGGAGTCCTGTAGCTCCCGAAATAGAACTCGCAAAGTACCCGTTAATTGAAGGCAGTTTTCCCAAACATACCTGACTAAAAAATAATAATATAAAATCGTATTCACCAGCTTACAAAAATTTTCTTTGAAACAAGGAAACTAGACAACTGGGGCTTCGCGTGCGTATAAATTATAAGTGAACCAGAGGTCTGTAGCCCCACAAACAGAACTCGCAAAGTGCTTGCTAAAACAGTTTAAAAACCTGAATTTAAAACAGACAGCAAGTGGTTTGACAAATTAAACATCAGAATTGCATACGTTTCCAACTGAAAGTAAAAACCCAATTACAGCTAATTAAAACATGTTTTCCAACAGTAGTTCATCTTCCAAGGTATTACATCAAAATAAAATAAGCAGCCCACATCCATCAGAAATATCAGACAACAGTAGAATTCCAAAACAGCAGCCGTCAACGGCAAATATCCAAAATAAGTACTTCATCAAATGCTTCTATGTCTCCCTGCAATTTGTAAAATTGAGCCCCAAAAGGGGTGAGAAAAATCCCAGTAGTGTGATAGTAAAACCAGTATTGCCACAATATTAGTCTAGGTACAAAATTCCAAAACAGTCGCATCAACATTCAAATTCAGAACAGATGCTAACATATAATCGGAGTGCGTAGATAACGCCAGAATACTAGTCAAGATGCGTATATAACGCCAAAGTAATGTACGTTCATAGCACTACAGTGCACGTACTACTAACAAGCACAGTGGATATTCCATTTTGGCTCCATCAAGGGGGATTGCAACTGGGACCTATGCGGACTGAGGCCAAGTGTCCCATACCCTGGTACCGGAGGGATGCCTATATGATGCATGCTCAAACATATGCTTACTTTTATTATATACTTCGGTTTCCAAGATGAATGCATAATGATGTATGCTATGTCATGTTTGGCTTCACACACATATGAGAAATGCAGTTTTATGATGACCATGCTCATGACTAAGTATCAGAATCAGAGTACCATGTTTATCATGGATTTTTAATACCAACATATCGAATAACAAATACTTCCAAAATAGAATTTCCATCGTGTCACGTCCAAGGCAGATTGCAAATCATATTTAACAAAATACGAATCCAAGGCACATGTGAGCAACAGTTCAAAATTCCATACACTATCTAATAGTCACAAAAGGTCTCACCACCAAACACTTACCTCACGTGCCACAAATATTAACCAAACAACAGCAATAATCAGTCCACACTCAAGGGTTATGCACACCTAATCAAGCAAAGACCAAACAGAATTTCAAACGTTGATTCTTATAATTTACAAGCACTAGTCATGTCTACAAGCCTTAGCATTTTACACGTTTTCTATAAGTCTTTTACTAACTTGCTTTTCCAACTTCAAGCCATTATTATTAACTAGTTAACAGCGAAAATCCAAGGTTCCACAAGTATAGCCATTCGGGTTTCAACACCAAAAAGGCTCATGATATTTTCCATTCACAATTTCAATTCTACAAGACATGGTGCGCTAAGAGGGACCTACAACATGCTGTTAAATTTATTTAATTCATATAAAGTTTGATACAGTAATATATTCCATCACCAGATACCTTATTCTAATTTAACAAAACAGCAACTTAACAATGAAGGCTTTATTCCAAGCTCCAAAAACAATTCCTTGTCCTTGTAAAGCACAAAGCCCAACCGGTTCCATCATGGCAGAATCAAAGGAATGGAAATGACAAAAAGAACATTCTCCTATCAAGCATGTGAGGGCCAAAATGAAAGGTAAGGGAGTTTGAGTGCCACAAAACATTATTCCCCTAAAAAAATGCACCTACAAACCGAAGCAGAGAGTGAAAGAGGAGTGTAACACCCCGTGTATACCCGGTAATGTTATCATACTATCGTATTGAGCTGCGCTTAATTAAAAATGCGAAATATCTTTTTCTTTTCAATTATGACGTCATTAAACTTAGCCAAGTTGATTACTTAATCAATTTCATAAAATATCGCCTGTATGTAAATTGAAATAAGACATCTAACTGAAATACCTCAAAATAGATATAAATGTGAGTATCTAAGTCACGGATCTACTACCTGTAGTCCGGACAATAATCCTGATACATTATTACAACTCCAAATAAAACAAGACATAACAAGTCTATGTGGCATGGACAATTCTCATGCTCACCAAATCAACAGCGTAAACAACCAAGTCTCAACATAATAATCCAAAATCATAAAGAAGCTAAAAGCATAAAAGCAGCATGCATAACCAGCATCCAACAAGTCAGCATATAATAACAGCAATATCTAACTCACCTCTGGCCTCCTACCGCCTGAGGTCTCAACCCAACATTACCTGAAACTGAAATAAGCATTCCCCAAACGTGGGGTGAGATCTCTAAACTAGAAATCTCAGTAAGACAAGGGGTCTTCAAGGATCTTCCACCCCAAGCTCACTTACATGTGCAATATAAGTTCTAAAAGCAGTAATATCAATATCAGTTCCAAAACTATGCAGTGCAACAGATATTCATGCCATGTGTGTTTATCACTATTCTAGTGGCCAGAGAAATGCAGGAATACGTCTATACCTACATGTAGTACAAGGAACACCGCTTGCACCGCACCCACAACCTCACCATATTGTATGTACTACATACTCAGGCTTACCGTATAGGTGGAACACCACATGCATATCATAAAGGCACTAGCATATAACAGCTCAATAGCATTTTCAAAACATCAAAAGCATGTAACACAGCATGCATATAACCGTGGACATGGTGAAACCACAACATAGCTAAACCGGGGACACAAAAGCTTACCTGTACTCGTATGCCCCTCTGACTCGAACTGAGTATCACAATGGTCCACACCACAAATAGAATCCAATGCACTCACAGATCTGGTTCAATGACCATCATAGTATCAATATACATATTCTAAAATTCCAAGGCAATCGGATATTATTTTCTTTTTCATTTTGAACCTGTAGATCCTTTCTAAGATATACCATTTAACTTATTTAATTTAATTTAATTATTATCTTATAAATATAAATATATATATATATATAGCCACAAAATATATTTCTTTATTTATATATATATATATATATATATATATATATATATATATATATATATATGAATACGCTGACTATTAAAAGTAAGCATTCCTTTTCTTTTACCTCTGTAGCAAGCATGCCTTATTTTGTTCCTTCGGTTAGTTAAAAGTAAGCATGCCTTTTCTTTTCCCTCGGTTAGTATATATATATATATATATATATAAAACACGAAACGAAGTAGCGCACACGAGAATATTTATAGCTGTGAAACTAAAGCTAATGACATATATTATATAAAACAAGTAATAAGGCTTTATATCCATCGAAACACAGTGACCGATTTGCAAAGGTGCTGAAATTTTAGTTGAAGTCACGCAACCCAATGCAACCAAAACATAAAATGACAAAACATTTGGCCAAAGTAACGCACAGTAGGAATTTCAAGAACATTTTCGTAACAGTAGCCCATAACAAGGGTTATAACCAATTTATGGATTTACAAAGGGGTAATTAAATTTACCTAGGATGTTTTGAGAATAGAAAAATGGAAGCTTTAGAGGTTGAGGAAGCACCCAAATCCTTTAATAATGGGTTCTCCTTTAACAATACTAGAGCTTTAAAGAATGGGTGGTGTTTCAATGGAGAAGAGGAGGATAAAAGTGAAAACTTTGGAAGCTTACCAAGAGAAAAACCAAGTCCCCAAGAAAACCCCAAACGTGAGCCAAATCAGCTGCTGAGTTTCAAAAAGAAAAACTTAGGGTTTTGCTCCCATTTTCTATTTATATAGACACTTAAGTTAAACTAGTAGTATTAGTTTAATTAGTTCCACTCTTCGTTTAACTCTAAAATTTTAGATTCTTAACCTAGATATTTTTCTAGGAATTTTCATATATTTATTTTATTTTTTTGCAACACTTTTCCAGTACGCGTTTTTCACGCTGACAGTATTAGTTCTGGCACCAGTTCTCATTATTCTAACTTGAAACTCGTTTTACAAGTTCTATATATTATTCTAGTAAAATATATTCACTTTTCATAATTTTTCGGGATACTTTATCAATACGCATTTATACTGACTAGTTGAACCGGTATCTGCACTTTTCTTCCGAAAAGCGACTTTCAGCATTCTTAATCACTTACTATAATTATTAGAGCCTCGTAATAATTATTAGGGTCAATTATGGAATCATTTCCTAATTTCACATATATAATTAATTAATTTCCTTAATTAACGGTGCTGGTTCTTACAAGGAGCTTAAGGTTCAGCGTTTAGCTCCTTGTAGTCCACACAAAATACACCTAAATCGGTCAAGAATGTAGTCACCACGTTTGTGCTAAGATTTTCACTCTTCTATTCTCCAAGAATCTCGATTTACCACTGCATGCAAGGAGAATTATCCACTCTCCAAGGACTCAGATTTGCGGCTGCATGCAATGGAATTACCCTATTAAAACCGTATGGAATAAGGAGGCAACAAGAGATTAAGAAAGGACATGCTACCTCCTTGATGTTGAAGATTCGACGACCTAACCAAAGGAAAAGAGGAAGATGATGCTTTGTGTTCTTGGCTAATCCACTAGCGGTCTTGAAAGGATGAGGATGATGGCTCACGGTCTAAAAGGAAGTGGAATTGCAAGTTACGTTCTTACGGTGCTTCTTTGGTGAGTCACGATTTTGAGGGAGGTTGAGGGGCTGTGTTCTCTGTCCTGAATCTAGAAGATAATAATCAGCTTTGTTCTACCTTTCAATGCGCAAGAAAGAAAAGGATAATGTGGCTGGTCGGGTTTGGCAATTAGACACCAATTTCTGATTTTTTCCGTCACCTACCCAGCGCATAAGGGGGAGCAAGTGAGAAAGTGTTAAAGCTTACTAATAATTAAAATTAGGCTAACAAGGAAAGAAATCAGCTTTGTCATGCTCTTCTAGGCGCACAAGAGAGAAATAGGGTTGGAGGGTAGGGCTACTTCTTGCCCAATAGAAACACATGCATGAAGATGACTCTCTCCTTATTGGTTACATGTGGTGGCAATGGGGCTGACTTGCTTTGTCCAAAAATGCAAGCAATCATAATTTTCTTTTTACACTAGACACATGTGATGAGGAAGGATAGATAATGGTTGCCATGTGGTTGTGCTAGGCCAATGTGTAGTAACCATGTGGATTTCTTTAGGATAAGTGAGGATTAGCTAAGGTTGAAGAGAATGCTTTTTGGGCTGGTCACAAGACTTCTCAAGGGCTTTTGGGCCATCACCCTTGAAGGCTTTAAAGGTCCTAAAGAATAAGTTTCCTAAAGGATCACTCGTCACATGCACAAACCCGCTAATTATGGTTTCATGTACCATCTATTTATGAACTAAAATGTTTATACGTTGTAATAAAATTAATCACACACTTTTAACTACTATTCAAATTCAGAAAGTATACCTACTTATTCCTAACCGCATGTATGCACTAAAATAATTTCCCTAACTCGAATTAATTCCACTCTAATTATATGTATAATTCGAGTTCCAAATATGCTCTCCTATTCCTAACAGAAATTATATAACTTCCTAAATTCGCGGGATGTTACACTCTCCCCACCTTATTTTGAAGTTTGTCCCCAAACTTCGTCCTACCATTCCAAAAGCTGCTTATTTCAAGTGTCTAACACAATTTCATTCATACACTACTTATGTTACATCCAAATAGGCATTTATAAAGTCATCGAACATTAATCCGGTAATACAAACAGATTGCACCTTACTTGTTCATCAGATATATATATATATATATATATATATATATATATATATATATATATATATATATAACCAAGTTTTTACTCACATGGAAGAAGATAAAATTTTTCTAAACTCACTCATAACAAAACGGATGTCTGGTTCCCTTTTTATCAACCTTCATACTACTACAAAATGAAGTAAAACTGACGTATAAGGTTACTAACAAAGAACTCCAGTTGTCAACATTTATAATGAGGCTCAAGACTCTAGCACATATTTGGTCGGCAAGCTAGACAAATCCATTTACAACACTTCTTCCCTATATAAACTTTAATAAAAAATATTAGTGTGGGCATAAGTGAGTAAAAATTTTATTCATCCTGATTCAATATTACTAAATATAAAGTAGAACATGGCAATAGACAAATGGCTTCTCAAAATTCCCTATATCATTACTCACCCTTGATGTCACACCACACTACTACTCAACCGATCATAGATTTACAAGTTCCCATACAAAAATGCAATTAACAAATCAGTGGCCGAAATGAAGAGGTTCCTTAGAAGGTAGGTTTCCATGTAACAATGAAGTAATTTCACCTCCTATTACTTTCGCAAACATAGGGATGATTAACTAGGGCCCCCAATTACAAATGTTTCGTCTTCGCAATGTACATGTTACAATTTATAATTGTCATTACTCCCTAACTTAATTCCTATCAATGATACGATTCAGTTCACTCAGTAAACACATCACGCACTTGTATTATCTTCAGACTTCGACATTAATTACCTTACTTAATAACATCACAGACAGAATTCTATACTTATTAGCCTTCAGGAAGTCAAGCAAGTAAAACAGAGCACATTACATTCTAAGTTTCAAACGAGAGGAATCTTCATAAAATCACAAAACCACTATCCTGCTTTTCAGACATATCATGTTAAGTGGTACCCCTCATACAGTTCGTTAAAAACCCCATATGAGAAAACTTCATCGAGCTTTCCGCTGTCCTAGGTACCTCAGATATAATTGACTCCACTGATCAGAGGATCCATTAACCATGATATGAACTTTCCAATCATTGACACATATTACAATCTTGAAACAGCTATCAAACATAACCCACCAAAACAGACCAAGCTTTCATAAATCAAGTTCACAATAATCGCATTCAAGGTTCCTAGATGTAGTTAAATTTGTGTTCAAGGGACAAATAAAATTTACGGTACGATCATGCATGAAAAACACCAAATCTAAAGTTCCTTAAACAAATGGCTAATCTCATCCATACAAGCAGCATTACATCTATTCGATAAGAACATCTCAAAAATAATAATAATATATCATGATGTACACAAAACAAATATCAAACTTTTAAGCATGGAATTTACAACAGCGTAATTAAGTCACAGATTGAATATTATATCGATTAAACAACAATTAAACAACATCAGGGTGCTCACGTTAAATTCCACTCTTATATCACATGCTCGGTTTTTAGGTTAAACGTCCAAGGAACTATGCAAGTATAACAGGAGAGTTCTAACCAGTAACTAGCTCTAGGGACATATCCCTAAATAATCAACAGTTCTCAACAAGCATGAACAGAAAGTAAGGAAGATTCATATTAATCTATATCTAGAATTTGAGCACACATGCAATTAAATCAAGATAGTGGTTTATCCCCAACATTTATCATAGAGTAAGAAAATTATAGACCCACCGTTTCACCGTTAATAGTTCAAACGAATCGTATAGTGGATAGGTGTAATTTTAAGGATCCGTATTTATAGCACAAATATAGCTTTCTTTTGGATTCAGATACGGTACAACACAATGAAAAAACAATGGACAACACTTAATAAATTCGTGTTATGGTACATCCAAAATGTATCAATAAAGAAAGCTGAACAATTTATAATTCAGGTACAGAGTACTTGATCAAAATATAACTCTCTTTCAATTCACTTTAGCTAACCAAAGAAGGCCAAATGTATTTCAGACACCACTTTAACATTGTATGCTCATAACAATCCAATCAGCGACCTAGCACACTGCACTGCTCTACAATTTCAGTTTTGAATCACTCTACAAGAAAATAAAATCATGTAGTCTTAAGGAATGTTTCGAGTGACCAGATGTTTGACGATTTAAACGAAAATACTGATCAGAAGTAGTGAAACTGAATTGACCAAATTAATATGATAGTATTCATAAAGTAGACTGATAAACCCTTGGTTTACTATGTTTATAGGCTTAATTATGATTGATATATGTTGTGAATTGCATAGAAATTAGGGTTTTATACTGTAATATTACAATAATTGAATATCTTGCTAACATGTTGTCATAATGCTGATTTGCAAGAGTTTTTGACACTTATTATGGATTTTGGAACCAAAGGAAGGCATCAAGTTAAGTTGAAGCTCAAGAAAGCAAGATTTCAAGTGTGTGCCAGCTGAAGGAGGACGTTTTGGCGCCCAGGAAGCAAGTTTAAACGCATAAAAGGAAGAAAAACACCTTTTCCCCCTGGAGGAGAACGTTTTGGCGCACAACAGCACGCCATAACTTCCAGAAATCATCCAAAACTCTTCGAAGAGCACGTTTTGGCGTGCTACTGGATGCCAAAACGTGCTGAGGCAGAGAGCAATACACTAGGAGGACGTTTTGGCGTGCTCTTGAGTGCCAAAACGTCCATACACGGTCAAGCCAACTCCATGAAAGATTTAATCAAGATATGCAACAGATTCCATGAAGATATAAAGAGGAAACACCTCAACCTTGATTTGAAATAAGATATAACTACAATGGGAAGATATGAGGAAGATACAACAAAGATTTGAAGCTCTAATTCATCAACCAAATCTTCAAGATATTACATGCAAAAAGGAAACAAAGATGAAATCAAATACAAATCTGATATGGATTCATTAGGAGATTTAATGATGGATACAACTCCTATGGTTATAAATAAGGAGCTTGAGACCAATACTCATTCACCAATTCACAATTCCAGAGCATTACACCAAGCTTGAAGGACGAATCCTGTTGTGGAGCCCTGGAACACTGAGAAACCAAGTCAACATCATACGAATGGAGGCTTGGGGTTCTCTTTTCTTTATTATTTCTTTTCAATTCAGTATGCTAGAGTAGTTTTTTTATGTAGTTAAGGGTAGATGGGACCCAATTGAATCTTTATGTTTATGAATTCAATTGTCTCTGAATCCTGTTCTTTTTATAATTGAATAAATTATCCGTTTTTAATGCTTTCTATGAGTTTGTTCCTTATAGAATGATTTTGGGGAATTGTATGACAATAGGGATGTTGGTGCATGAACCTTGACTTGATAATTTATCATAATCCTTATGATCTAGGAATAGGAATAGGAATAGACATAGGGTAATTATGCAATCTTGTAATTCTTGATCTTAATGCATGTTTTCTTGGGGCAATAATCGGGGAACTAGAGTTCTTTCAAGATTACATATATTTATGGTAACAAGGAATTGAGCCGTAATTAACTCAGATAGAATTAATTGGCAATGTATTAAGAAACATATTCTTGGCTTTTTAATTCATAACATATTGAGGATATTGGGGGAAGTCGAAACCTTAACTATGCTTTTTAAATCTTAATCAAACATCATCTCATTCATTCTTTTTATTTTGAATTTTCATAATTGCATGTTCTTAATTGTTTTTAATTTTAAGTTCTTTGAACAACAATTCTCTTCATCTAAATTCACCATTCTCTCAACCCAAACCTTTGATTGTCCAACTAAAATGCAATTTGTGAACTAGTGCTTGAAATTCTGATCCTCGTGGGAACGATTTCGTACTCAGTACATTTTATTACTTTCACGACCGGTGCACTTACCGAGTCGCATCAATATCCCCAACATTTATCATAGAGTAAGAAAATTATTGTAACACCCTCTCTTGTATGCATCCAAGAGAGTCGTTTGCTAATCGTTATTCGAGTTGCGGAAACGAATGAATTTTTTTCTAAAAAAGATCTTTGAGAAATTGTTGTGGAAAGCTGAATCTAAGAAAAATTTTGATGGAAAGAACTTAAAATGTGTTGCTGATAAAAATGGTGAAAATTTAAGAAAACCGTATTCCTTTAAATATTAATATAAAATCGAGTTTTCAAAATATTTTTTTACAGTTAACGAAATCCAAAAGTGGACGCTTGGGGCTTCGCGTGCATATAAAATAATAGTAAATCAGAGTTCATTTGCCCCTCGAAACATAACTCGTAAGTTGTCCGTAAATCGTTAAAAATTCAGCATTTGATAAACGTTAAGAAAGTCCCTTTTCGCAAAACATTTCAGATTTCTTAAAGCAGCCGCTATTCATAAAAAGACTTAAAGCAGAAATAAGTCATAGTTTTACAGTCATCCAAAAATCATCAAGTACCACATAATACAGTCATCCCAAGCTTAAAACAGTCAACAGTGAATAAATCCAGACAGCAGCAAAAATATAACAGAGTTCAACATCCAAGTCCTCAAATGCTTTTACGTCCTCCTGCAATTTAAAAATTGCAGCCCCAAAGGGGTGAGAATAAACCCAGTAGTGTGGCAACAAAACCAAATGCAACAGTATTAACTAGGCACAAAATCATAAATAGTCACTTCAAACATTTAATCATTTTCATCATATATCATAACGCATATATAACGCCCTTTTTCCTTTACGCTCATAGCACCGTCGTGCGCGTAGCATCACAGTGGGTATTCCTAATGGCTCCCATGAAAGTGAATCCCACTGTGGAACCTATGCGGACTGAAGCCAAGTGTCCCCTCTCCTGGTACCAGGCATGCCTATATGATGCATGCTCAGTCACATGTCCTCAATACAAATATATATATATTCAATATGTCATGAATCAAGTATACATGCCATGTTATGCAATCACACCCAACAGAAAAATGTATTATGATGTAAAATGCATGCATATATCATATCATCCTTTCATATTCTTACCATTGGCTCATGATCATCCTAACATACATAGAACAAATGTGAGCAACACATCACAATTCCATACACTAGCCAATAGTCACATTAGGTAATACCGCCTACACATACCTTGGTGCTTTCAAATACTAACCAAACAGTAGCGTATAAGCCCAACATTTTATGAATGTTGCGCACCTAGACATAAGCGCACAAATCAGAATTCTGTTTTTTTTTTATGGAAATCTCCAAACACTTCTCACATTCATGTTTCTTTTATCCTTAATTTTTCCAAACTGTTTTATCTTATTTCTTTTCCTACTACTTTCTAACTTCCTAATATATTTTTCCTACGTTTCACATCACAAAAACAGAATCGTTTTTAAACTTTTCTTATGAAACGTTTTCTGATTACATCTAACCTTTTTATTAAAATTTATACAATGCCAAATCCCTAAGTTCCGCATGCATGCTACACAGTTTTCTCCATGCTTTAATCCTCCTTACCCATTCTGATTTCACTAATAATTTCTAACGTGTAATCTTTGATAAATCAACCCATTCAGCTTCGGTTTTAGGCTTAAGGAGGTCCTCAACGTTTTATGCATAGCATTCCTACTTTCCTACCTCAATTGTGCGCAAGGAAGTTTAATTAACATGCTGAATATCTAAGTAAAAGAGGCTCAAATCCAATCTAAGACCCATCAATACAAAATCGATTTTAAATTGATTAGAGCATCAAGATAATTTAGCCAAGTCCTCTTATCCTGTAATTGGAGCGCCACTAGAGAATAACATGCTGTATATTTTAGTTAATAGAGAGCCTAATTCCTAGCAAAATTTATTTAAGGCAGAACCAGTTTTATGAAGAACAAAACCTTAAGATAAGTTATTTCTAAGTTATTTTCCTAATGTTTTCCCAATTATGAACCCTAGAACACGGTAAGGAAGAATTGAATTTAAACAATAGTAAGAGTGTTACTTCCCTACATACTTCTCGGTTGGACAGAGGAAAAAAAAAGAGGTTTTGGTACCTACCTCTTGGCAACACACCAAAAGAACCGATTATGACAAAAGGGCAGTGATTCAATATCTTAGTCTCCCTTGAAACAACAAGCTCCACCCTAGACTCTTGGGAAGAACCTCACAGCGAGTAGTGAGAAGGAAGAAGTCGTATAGATACTTGGTGATTCCTCAAGTGTTCCACGGTTTTGATGCCAAAAAGAAAGGTGAAGGGGAATCTATTTCTATGGTTCAGTTTCAAAAAGTGTCGCAGCTTCAAGAAAGGATGTCAGGGAATGGAATAAGAATGATACCACAAACTTGGTTGAGGGCTGCTACAAGATGTGAGTCACGGTTTGAGTATGAGTAAGGGCGAAATGGTTGGGTTTTTCAGAGCTACAAATGTTGTTTTCAATAATCAAAATTTCCCACCTAAATCTCCTACACTAACAGCGCACAAGGGTGAGGGTGTGCAGATTTAAGGGTTGCTTTAAAGACTACCTAAATCAGAAATTTTTCCAAGTCCAGCTTCTCTTTTCCAGCACATGTGAGAGGAGATGAGGTTGCTGTATTTTTCCACCAATTGCCTCACATGCAAACTGCAGTCTCCTACTTTAATTGGATGCATGTCTTAAGGCTGAGCAGAATTTGAATTAAGGCTGAATGAGGTTTGTTAAAGGCAGCAAGTAATGTGGGCCTTGGGCATCTACTATGCGCATGTGAGAAGGGAAGGAAAGTGGTTGACTAGAATCATCTTTTAGGATTTAAATCAGAATTGTCTGATGCCTTTATTCTCTGCCTAGGCGTACATGTGGCTGATTAAAGAGATAAAGTTTGCTAGGTGGAATGACTACTCAATGGGCAGCTGCATGGTTGGATCACTTAAGATAGGATGAGGGTGATGAGAGGATTTTGGGCTGAATCTAAACACTCCTCAAGACCATTGGGGCATCGGCCATGAAAGTGTTTGGGCGACAAACTTGCCCTCTCATTAGTGTTGCTATCCTACATCTTGGCCCATAATTTATAATTTCCCATATCTTTGAAATATTTTTAATCCTCTTAAAAGTTGTTATTACATGATTTCTATAACTCTTAACTAAAATTCTACAAGCCCAAAATAAATTCTCACTTATTATTGTAATTAATTAAATTCCCTTATTTAATTCCTCTCTCCTAACCATATATCTCGAAGACTAAGCATGAGTTGCACCTAACTTGAATTAATCACAATATCCATAATCCTCATAGCAATTTATATAAGTATATATATATATATATATATATATTCCTAATTACGTGGGATGTTACAATTATAGACCCACCGTTTCACCGTTAATAGTTCAATCGAATCGTATAGTGGATAGGTGTAATTTTAAGGATCCGTATTTATAGCAAAAATATAGCTTTCTTTTGGATTCAGATACGGTACAGCACAATGAGGAAACAATGGACAACACTTAATAAATTCGTGTTATGGTACAAGCAAAATGTATCAATAAAGAAAGCTGAACAATTTATAATTCAGGTCCAGAGTACTTGATCAAAATATAACTCTCTTTCAATTCACTCTAGCTAACCAAAGAAGGCCAAATGTATTTCAGACACCACTTTAACATTGTATGCTCATAACAATCCAATCAGCGACCTAGCACACTGCACTGCTCAACAATTTCAGTTTTGAATCACTCTACAAGAAAATAAAATCATGTAGTCTTACGGAATGTTTCGAGTGACCAGATGTTTGACGATTTAAACGAAAATACTGATCAGAAGTAGTGAAACTGAATTGACCAAATTAATATGATAGTATTCATAAAGTAGACCAAACCGAAAGTCCTAAGTATATGCAGACATCAAGTTTCCGAACCCACAATGTTTATCAAATCAATAAATCATGTATAGCAAGTAATTACGCACGACCTGTAGACTACTACTGCATATAAATCATGACACTTGTAACCCAACGAAGTTTGACATGCACATAAATCGGCCATCCAAAGTCTTCATTTATCATTAAATTGTCGGGACACTTACAAGGCCAGTTTTCCTATGGCAAACAAATTACTAATATAAAGCCACAAGTTTATTTATGAAATTAGTTAGGTGTTTGGAGAATAGAGCCTAGTCAGTCAATACACTGCATAAGTTACTTTGAAGATATACTATAAGTATAACTCGGTGACATAGACGAAAGTTACAAAAAAAATATTCACTACAGTGATAATGTAAAGGAATTCATAATTCATGATCAAATCTGTTAAGTTATTCTACTCCACTTCCATATAGAAAACATTTTATTTTATATGAAATTTTCCAAAAGAAAAGTAATGACAACAATCTGCATAAAGGAGAAGCTGTCTGAATTTACTCACATAAAAGGTAGGAGTCAAGTACCCCCCTCCACACATCACCACTTTGTTCCACAGCTTCTTTCTCGAGAATGATGTCTAGTGCCAATTCACCGTTAGGAGGTTTGTAAGGGCTTAGGGCCCACATGTTTAAGTCCTAATTAACTCCAATTCTACTTTCTAAGAGCATAAACTGGATCTACTTAGATAGTGATCTATCCCTACATAAATTTGTCTCCGTACAGTTTTAAGGTCAAATAACAAGTCCTTCTTAATGCTAGTTAACTACGTCAATAATCAGGATTATATGTGGCTACTCTTACTCAATTAGGAACCTAACAGAATTAGTGAAACGACAACTGCCTCTATTATCCAGCAATATAACACAATCACATCACCCCAAGAAAATATCATGAATAAAAAATAATAATTATGTCACAGCAATAATTATTTATGGCTCAAGGCATCACTCATTAAACATTACCTCAAACAGATACATACATATACCCTCCTATATAATCCATAGAGAACAGAATTGATAATTAACCATTAATTCAAGTAGCAATCCACTATTTCACACATAGTGCCCAGGCACAAGTACACCCCGTGATAACCATGATTGTGCACACACACCTTACGCGTCAGTGAGTTGATCAGGCTCACCTCCTATCAATGAGGTGTGCACATCCATGCTTAATACCGAGTTTTACCGTTACCATCGCACCCCAAACTACAAGGCAATTTTAACTAGCATCCATTCAACAACTACATACAAATAGCAACAATTCAACGAACATATACAAACAGCCAAGACATTCAAATAGCAACAACAATTCAGCAACCAAGTACAACAACAAATATTCCTTCAATTACAGACACCTTGAATCAAAACTGCTCTGATACCATTTAGTGTGACACCCTCACCTGTATGCATCCAAGGGAGATGTTTGCTAAGCAGATTTGAGTCGTAACGAAATTTAATTGAATACTAAATTGCATTTTTACGTCATGAAATAAAATCTTAGGATGAAATCTGGTTTCCCACGAAAAATAGTGTGAAACTTTATAAAATACATTGTCTGCTGAATTAGTAATTTTCCAGAGAAACCTGTCTATCTTGCAAAATCATAAAAAAATTGAGCTTTCAAACTTTGGTTATAAAGTTTATATAATTTGAAACTAGGCATGTGGGCTTCAAGTACATATAAATTATAGCCCATTCGCAGTCCTTTAGCTTCCGAAATAGAACTCGCAAAGTACCCGTTAATTCAGGGAAGTTTTCCCAAACATACCTGACTAAAAAAATAATAATATAAAATCGTATTCACCAGCTTACAAAATTTTTCTTTGACACAAGGAAACTAGACAACTGGGGTTTCGCGTGCGTATAAATTATAAGTGAATCGGAGGTCTGTAGCCCCAGAAACAGAACTCGCAAATTGCTTGCTAAAACAGTTTAAAAACCTGAATTTAAAATAGACAGCAAGTGGTTTGACAAATTAAACATCAGAATTGCATACATTTCTGACTGAAAGTAAAAACCCAATTACAGCGAATTAAAACATGTTTTCCAACAGTAGTTCATTGTAACATCCCACGAATTTAGGAAGTCGAATAAATTACAGTCAGGAACATGGAAGCATGGCTACAATTCGTATTATGTACATATGTGTAGGGTGGACTGAATTCTAATTAGGAAAATTGTTTCATGGCAATTATGAGTGAGTATATAAATATATTTATTTTGAAGAATGCAAAACTATAGTAAAAAGGAATGGGATTAATGATATGAATAAGGAGACAATACCTAGTGATCCATTACAATTGCAAAATGGGCCAATCACAAGATCAAGGGCCAAGAAGTTCAAAGAAGCTCTTAGTGGATTGATCCAGCAAATGTGGATCAGAATTAAGTCAAGGTCATCAATGCAAGGGAGGTTGAGTGGAATGAGTAGCAATTTCCAATGTCAATTAATGCTTAGTGGGGCTGAAAGCATTTTCAATGTTATTAATGCTTAGTGGGGTTGATTCACATTTCCAACGTCATTAATGTTTAGTGGGATGAAAGAATTTTCAATGTTATTAATGCTTAGTGGGGTTGATTCACATTTCCAACGTCATTAATGTTTAGTGGGTTGATTAGAGTCTTTTCCTTTTTCCAAGTTGTCAACTTTAAATTAGTGTCTTTTCATTTGCTAAGTCTTTTACTATTCTTTGAGGGATGTTCCAAGTATAAATATGGGAGGATATAACTCTTGTAATCAGATTTTGAAGTTATAATATAATAGAGAGGTTTCTTCTCTTTGGTTCTTATCTAGAACTCTGAACTTATCAAGAAGTTTGTTCTTGTGGCGTTCAAACCAGACTTATCACTCACCTTCTTCTTTCTTGAGTGTGACGTCTTTATCCTTCTTATACCTTTGGTTCTTATCTTCCATAGATAACGGGTCAAGGTTCTTTATTTCTTATTTTAAATTCCTGATTGTAGAAACGATCCTAGCTAAATTGGTCTTGGGTCTCACTATTCTTGGTGAGGTTCATATCATTTGGTATCAGAGCTAGTCTTCTAAATCAGGTTTGATCTATCCTTTTATTTTATTGTTAATTTTTATTATTATTTCTATTTCATTCTCCTTCTTGTGTCAACTATTCCCATTGGTACTGTTCAAAAAAAAATATTAATATCTTCGGAAGCAAAAAAAAAAAATCTTAGTATTTTCGGAAGCCAAAATAAAAAAAAACAAACAAACAAAGTCTTAGTATCTGCAGAAGAAAAATAAAAGGAAGAAAAAGATCTAGTATCTTCAAAAGAAAAAAAAGAATAGGAAAAAAAAAACTCTGATCCAAATTCCTTGAAGTAAAACTTGTCTCTTTGAATTTTTTTCAGTTTTGTTCTTTTCTATTCCAGTGTGTACTTCCCTTTCTTAATTAATTTCAGTTATTGCTTAAAATTTATTGTCATTCCAACATTTCTTTACCCCTAATTCTTGAGATCAAAAAAATATTCTCTTATTCTTCTTGTCTCTTTGTATTACATATTGTGATCTGTTTGAATTTCTTCAAGGAAACTTCAATTGAGTTCAGCTAAGAACTAAAAGAGGGAATTCAAAAGAGGGGAAAAAGGCAAGAGTGTGTGAGATTATAAGAGGGTAAAAGCCTAATTTTGAAACACGAGTGTGAGAGCTGTTAATGGGGAGAGAAACACGTGAGGGTGTGTTTGTGAGGATATTTTAACTTTTATTTTTGCAGATTAGAAAAATGTCTTTTGAATTACTAGTTGAAGGAGAGCTTTTAGTGGCTAGAAGAGCTCTTAATGTGCAAGTTAAAGAAGATAAGGAGTTGCAACGAGAAAATATTTTTCATACCAGATGCCATGTAAAGGATAAGGTGTGTTCTATGATTGTTGATGGAGGAAGTTGTACAAATGTTGCTAGTACTAGTTTGGTGGAGAAGTTAAATTTAGCAACTCTGAAGCATCCTAGACCATATAAACTGCAATGGTTGAATGATTGTGGAGAAATCAAGGTGAATAAGCAAGTGGTAGTTTCATTTTTAATTGGAAAATATAAGGATGAGGTGTTATGTGATGTTGTGCCAATGCAAGCTGGGCATATTCTCTTAGGGTGTCCATGGCAGTTTGATCGACGTGTGATGCACGATGGGTACACTAATAGATACTCATTGATTATGAATAACAAAACCATTACTCTTGCTCCTTTAAGTCCAATGCAAGTGTATGAGGATCAAGTAAGGTTGAAAAAAGAGAGTGACCAGAAAAAAGAAAGAGAAAATCAGAGAGAAAAAGAGAGTGAAAAACAAGTTTCAGATAGTAAGAAAAAAAAAAAGAACTTCTTTGTGAAAGTTGGTGAGATTAACAAAGCATTGGTCCTAAAACAGCCTATGATTGCACTCTTGTATAAGGAGGCTTGCTTTAACACCAATGAAGTTGATTCTTCTTTGCCTAGTGCAATTGTTTCTGTTTTGCAGGATTTTGATGATGTGTTCCCTGAAGAAATACCCTATGGTTTACCACCAATAAGGGGTATAGAGCACCAAATTGATGTCATATCAGGGGCAATAATTCCAAATAGGCCAGCATATAGAACCAACCTTGAAGAGACAAAGGAACTCCAAAGGCAAGTTAATGAGCTTATGCAAAAGGGGCATGTGTGTGAGAGCATGAGTCCATGTGTTGTTCCAGTATTGCTTGTTCCTAAGAAAGATGGTTCTTGGAGGATGTGTGTTGACTGTCGTACCATCAACAATATCACTGTAAAGTATAGACAACCCATTCCTAGAATTGATGATATGCTAGATGAGTTGCATGGTGCATGTGTTTTTACTAAAATTGATCTTAGGAGTGGATATCAACAAATCAGAATGAAAGAAGGTGATGAGTGGAAAACTGCATTCAAAACAAGATATGCGTTGTATGAATGGTTGGTTATGCCATTTGGTTTAACTAATGCACTGAGCACCTTTATGAGGTTGATGAATCATGTTTTGCATGCATTCCTTGGAAAATTAGTGGTTGTATATTTTGATGACATTCTGATTTATAGCAAAAACTTGAATGAGCATGTTGAGCATTTAAAACTTGTTTTGAATGTTGTGAGGAAAGAGAAGTTGTTTGCTAATCTAAAAAAATGTTCTTTTTGTACTAACAAGCTTGTGTTCCTTGGTTTTGCTGTTAGTTCTAAAGGGATAGAGATGGATGAAGAAAAGATAAAGGCAATTCAAGATTGGCCTAGTCCTACTTGTGTGAGTGAAGATCGAAGTTTTCATGGGCTGGCTAATTTTTATAGACTATTTGTGAAGAGTTTTAGTAGCCTAGCAGCACCATTGACTGAGGTTTTTAAGAAAGTAGTTTTTGAACCAGGAGATTGGGTTTGGTTACATATGAGAAATGAAAGATTTCCAGCCCAAAGACGACCCATACTGCTTTCAAGGGGTGATGGACCATTTCAAGTGATTGAGAGAATAAATGATAATGCCTACAAGCTTGACCTTCCAGGTGAGTACAATGTTAGTGCAACATTTAATGTTTCTGATTTATCTCATTTTGATGTAGTGCAAATTTGAGGACAAATCCTTTTGAAGAGGGAGGGAATGATATGAATAAGGAGACAATACCTAGTGATCCATTACAATTGCCAAATGGGCCAATCACAAGATCAAGGGTCAAGAAGTTTAAAGAAGCTCTTAGTGGATTGATCCAGCAAATGTGGGCTAATCATGAAGACATCAAGCCCAAATTTATTCATAATCAGAATTTAGTCAATGTCATCAATGCAAGGGAGGTTGAGTGGAATGAGTAGCAATTTCCAATGTCAATTAATGCTTAGTGGGGCTGAAAGCATTTTCAATGTTATTAATGCTTAATGGGGTTGATTCACATTTCCAACGTCATTAATGTTTAGTGGGTTGATTAGAGTCTTTTCCTTTTTCCAAGTTGTCAACTTTAAATTAGTGTCTTTTCATTTGCTAAGTCTTTTATTGTTCTTGGAGGGATGTTCCAAGTATAAATATGGGAGAATATAACTCTTGTAATCAGATTTTGAAGTTATAATATAATAGAGAGGTTTCTTCTCTTTGATTCTTATCTAGAACTCTGAACTTATCAAGAAGTTTGTTCTTGTTGCGTTCAAACCAGACTTATCACTCACCTTCTTCTTTCTTGAGTGTGGTGTCTTTATCCTTCTTATACCTTTGGTTCTTATCTTCCATAGATAACAGGTCAAGGTTCTTTATTTTTTATTTTAAATTCCTGATTGTAGAAATGATCCTAACTAAATTGGTCTTGGGTCTCACTATTCTTGGTGAGGTTCATATCAATTAACCTAATCATAATGCATAGAAGCATTAGTTAAAAAAATGTGAAGGTATGTGAAATATTAAGTAATGGTTGAACATAAAATAGGTGAGCCTTTTGGAAACCCATCTTTCGACCCTTTCCCTTAGAAGGGCACTGGCCCCTTGTCCTTGGGTGGGATTTGAGTTCAACCCATGATACTTTAGTATTATCTCTTACTATCCAAGTGAAATATGCATGGCTATTCTTTAGTGGCCACATGGCAATAGATATCTATTCTTACTTCACCATTCCATGTACCTAGTGAAAAGAGAAAGCAACTCAAGTACTTATCCTTTGTGAAAAAAATCAAGTCAGCCTATAGTCACCTTGCAAGCTTAGTAAGTGATTGGTGAAATCTGAATGCATGTATTTTGATTGGTAAAACAAAAATAAAGTTGGATACTTATCCACCTTATCCCACCTTTTCACGCCTAGTAGGTGCAAGAAACCCACGTAATCCCTTTGTTGGCCCTTGGATAATGAAAAGCAATAAGCCTTCTCTTACCTCCTCCTTTCCCTTGCGAATTCTAAGGGAGAATCAAACTGAATTCTCACTCCCTCTCATCGCTCCAACCGTGCGAACATCACAAGGAGAGCATAGCAAATTGTATTTCTAGTCAATTGATAACAAATATGATCAACCCATTTTAGTACCTTCCTTCCATACCACTAGCAACAAGCAGAAAACGATTGTGTATGTTCTGATTTAGAATCAGAAAACCCAGCCACCTCTCAATCCCCATTTGTAGCCGTGAACCATAAGTGAATCATCCATCCATTAAGCATTTCCTCTCATCTTGTGCGCACAGCCCATACCGAGTAGGAGAAGGATTCTGTCTTGATGAAGTCGCTACTCCCGTTGCATGCAGATTGGGGCAAGCTTACACCATTCCACTACCATTCTGTTCGGCCAAGCACCAGCCTTCAAGGAGGTGTAATGATTTCTCTGCATCTTTGTTTCCCCATCCTCCATTCGGTTTTTCTTTAGGAATTTTCCTCTTGCTTGCAGTTGTGAGCTTGAACCTTGGAGTCTAGGAGTGTGAAGGTTTTAAAACAAAGATTGGGGGACAAAGTCCTTGGCTGGGTGGCGAGTTTGTAGTATGCAAACCATAAGGTACACTTGAAAAGGGGTATTATGATATATTTGAGAATTGTAAATAATGTGTACAAGGGGTTCTCTATTTATAGAGAATATTCGACCTACTTTTAACCTAAAGGCCTTGGCCCAATACAACAAATGGCTTGGCCCAATACAACAATAAACGACTAAATAAAAACTAAATCAATATTATTTACAACACTCCCCCTCAAGCTGAGGAATAGATATTTATCATTCCCAGCTTGCTAGTAAGTTCTTGAAATCTGTCTGAAGGAAGCCCCTTTGTTAATAGATTAGCTAATTGACGCCCAGTGGGAATGTATGGAGTGGTAATCAACCCGCTATCAAGTTTCTCTTTGATGAAATGGCGGTCGACCTCAATATGTTTAGTCCGATCATGTTGAACTGGATTATGAGCTATACAAATAGCGGACTTATTATCACATAGCAGCTTCATAGGTCCCTCACATTTTATTTTGAGATCATCAAGTACAATTTTCAGCCACAGTAACTCACAAATGCCTTGAGCCATAGCTCGAAATTCAGCTTCTGCACTTGATCTGGCAACCACATCTTGTTTCTTACTTCTCCATGTCACCAAGTTACCGCAAAGAAACATGCAATAACCAGTGGTAGAACGACGGTCAGTCATGGATCCAGCATAATCAGCATCTGTGTAGACTTCTAAAGATAGATTGCCATCACGTCGGAATAACAATCCTTTACCAGGAGTACCTTTAAGATACTGAAGAATTCTCTCTTCTGCCTGCATGTGTTTTTCCTTTGGATCGTGCATAAACTGACTGACAACACTAACAGCATAAGCTAGGTCTGGTCTAGTATGGGCCAGATATATCAATTTCCCAACTAGCCGTTGATATCGTCCTTTATCAACTGGAGGACTCTCTTCTTCATAGCCCATCTTGTGATTCTGCTCAATGGGAGTATTAGAGGGTTTACACCCGAGCTTTCCTGCTTCTTTGAGAAGATCAAGAACATATTTCCTTTGGCTGATAAAAATTCCTTTGCTTGAATGAGCTACTTCTATCCCTAGGAAATATCTCAGTTTCCCAAGGTCTTTGACTTCGAACTCAGAGGCAAGCCGTGTCTGCAGAATCTGTCTCTCGACAAAATCATCACCTGTGATAATAATATCATCAACATATACAAGGAGCACAGTAAGCTTCCCGTTTTGGGAGTGCTTGAAGAAAATAGTGTGATCTCCTTGACTCTGTCTATATCCTAAGGTCATCATAACCTTAGTAAACCTCCCAAACCAAGCACGAGGTGGCTGCTTCAATCCATACAAGGCCTTTTTTAATCGACAAACTTTATTTTCCCTCTTCACAGAATCAAAACCAGGCGGGATTTCCATGTAGACTTCTTCTTCTAACTCACCATTGATGAAGGCATTTTTCACATCAAATTGATTTATATCCCAATTGTAATGGGCAGCAAGGGACAACAAGATTCTCACTGTATTCATCTTTGCAACTGGAGCAAAGGTTTCTTCATAATCAATGCCATTGGTTTGAGTGTAACCTTTGGCGACTAATCGAGCCTTGTATCTCTCAAGAGTGCCACCAGAATTATATTTTAGGGCATAAACCCATCTGCACCCTACTGCTTTCTTTCCGTTGGGTCTATCAATAACCTCCCATGTTTTATTTTTCTCCAACGCATTCATCTCCTCTTGCATGGCTTGAGCCCAATTCCCATCTTTCAAAGCTTCATGTACTGATTTTGGGATTGAAGTAGAATCTAGTGCTGAAACAAAGCTTTTGTGCTGCACAGAAAGATTAGCAGAGGAAACAAAATGGGAGATAGGGTATTGAGTACAAGAGGGACAGGAAGAACAAGATTTCTTGGAACAAGATCTTTTTCCTTTTCTTAAAGCAATGGGTAAATCATCAGAAGCAGTAGTAATGGGTAAGTCATCAGAAGTATCATGATCAGAAATATGAGATTCAGGACTTACCAGTGGTTCAGACGATTGAGGTTGCTGTTGAGGCAATGTGGGCTGTTTCCTTCTTTGATATACCAATTCAGGTGTTACAATCTTCCGAATCTCTTGTGTACTTGATGTATCAGTCATAGGAGGATCAGTCACAGGAGGATCAGACATAGACACATTAGGAACAGGAACAAGAGGAAGTGACACTGACACAGGTGAAGGAGTAGACACTGAAGTTTCAAAGAAGGAAGGTGATGAGTCTTCTGGTGAATCATTCTCCCCCTGAAGATGAGGACCTTGGAAAAAGGACTCAGATTCCTGAAATGTAACATCCATAGAAACAAAAAATTTCTGACTTCCAGGGTGATAACACTTGTAGCCCTTCTTATCAGGAGCATATCCAAGGAAGACACATTTAAGAGCCCTAGGATCCAACTTACTGCGATGCTGTTTATGAATATGAACAAAGACAACACACCCAAACACTTGAGGAGGAAGACTTTGCAAAGTTGGAATAGAAGGAAAAAAAAGAAGTCATGGAGTGAATAGGACTTACATGATCGAGAACCCGAGTGGGTAGACGATTGATCAAGAATGCTGCAGTAAGAATGGCATCTCCCCAATAGCATTTGGGTACATGTGTTTGAAACAATAAGGCACGAGCAACTTCAAGAAGGTGACGATTTTTCCTTTCAGCAACCCCATTTTGTTGAGGGGTGTCTACACATGTAAGTTCATGAATCATACCTTGATTTTGTATAAATTGCGAAAAAGAGTGATTGACATATTCAGTACCATTATTTGTCCTTAGTCTTTTGATTTTTTTACAAAATTGATTCTCAATCATTTTATAAAATTGAAAGAACAGTTTTGGTACCTCAGACTTTTCATGCATTAAGTAAACCCAAGTTACACGAGTGCAATCATCAATAAAAGAAACAAACCATTTATTTCCAGAAGAATGTGGGACCTTAGAAGGACCCCAAACATCAGAATGAATAAGATCAAAAGGTTCAACACTTTTAGTAATACTAGAAGGGAAAGACACACGATGATGCTTAGAAAACTCACAAACATCACAATGATAAGACTCAACAGACTTAGACAAAAACAAAGACGGAAATAAAGACTTGAGTAAAATAAATGGAGGATGTCCCAAGCGCTTATGATGAAGCCAAATCAGAGAATCAGCAGTTGACTGGCCATATGACAGTAAGATGTGATCCTTAACATGAGTTGCAGGAGATTGTGACACCAGATAATACAGCCCACCTTGCTCTTTAGCACCCCCAATCGTCTTCCCTGTGGCGAGATCCTGAAAAACACAGTGAGTAGGAAAGAAGGTTACAGTGCAATTTAAATCTTTTGTGATTTTTTGAATAGAAAGAAGATTAGTAGAAAGTTTAGGGACATGAAGAGCATCTTTGAGATGTAAGGAAGGCTGTAATTTTATGTTACCAGAACCCGCAACTGATGTATGGGAGCCATCAGCTACGGCTATCGTATGAGTGCCAATGGTAGGGTTATAAGAAACAAAGGGGTCAGCACAACAAGCCATATGATCAGTAGCACCAGAATCAACAACCCAAGAATGTTTAAAATCAATACATGAAGTAAGAAAAGAAGAAATTTTGGAGCTCATACCAGTCATAGCCAAATCACTAGTACCAGATGGCTTACTCAGAGAATCAAGTATGGTTCGAAGTCGTTCCAACTCATCTGGACGAAATGCAGGTTGGGTCTCATTAGGTGTAGGAGCTATATCAGAAGAAGTAAAATGCGAAAAAAAAAATGCGCTTGACCACACATCCTTGCCATCTTTTCTAAGACAGTTTGCTTTCCATGGAGGCGATAGCATAGATCCTTGATATGACCTGTTCTTTTACAATAAGAACACCAGCGATCATCTTTCTTAGGTCTAGAAGATGCTCCATCAGAATATTTTGGAAAGGAACTCCTGTAAGTAGAACCATTCTTTTTTGTTGAAATCATAGCAGACCCATCAGTGGGTTTAGAAGCAGCACCATCTTTTGATGATAACATGACAGATTTATCAGGGTTCATCATAACACCCCGACGATTCTCCTCTCCCCGAACAGTATTGAAAACAGCAGAAAGGGATGGAAAAGTTTCTTTGCCAAGTATCTGAACCCGAATAGGATCATACTCGGAATTCAAACCAGCAAGAAAATCAAAAATACGCTCATTTTCCACCTCCTTGGCTAAAGCAGTAGCATCTGCAGTACATTTCATCTTCAAACTCTGAAATTGATCAAGTTCAGTCCATAACTCCTTCAAGGTGCCATAGTACTCAGTCACAGATAAAGAATCTTGTTTTGTAGTGAATATTTTATTGCGCAATTCATAGCGCACAGCCATATCTTGTTTCAAGGAATAAGTGGAGTGGACAGTTTCCCAAATCTCCATAGAAGAAGACAAGAACATACAATGACGACCCACTTCAGGAGTCATCGAATTCCACAACCAAGTCATGATAAGAGAATCCTCATTATTCCAAACAGCAAAATCGGGATCCGTGGCAGCAGGAGCAGGGCCATCAAGATGAGCAATCTTATTGCGACTCTTGATGGTAGTACGAATGAACTGAGACCATGACAAATAATTTGATCCGTCAAATCGATAACTTTGATGTAGACTTGGAAGATCATTGTGACCAAGAGGGGTCACCACAGATGAGGTAGAATTTTTTTCAGATAAGTTTAGAGTTGAATCACCGTCGGAAGCGGCCATACTGCAAAACAACCCAAGGAATAGTACCAAGAAGCCAAAAATCACAAAAAATTACCAAACGAGGTCCGATCAAAGAGGTGAGCACAGATCCAGAACGAGCTTGGAGAGTCGATCAAGACTGCACCGGTCCGCAGCCAATAGCAACCGTCACGCGCTGTCACGCGCCGGTGAAGCTGGCGGCGCGTGGGATTCACGCGCAGGAAAAGAAGCGGCGCGTGGAGGCGCGTCTGACGTCCGATCTGGCTGGGCTTTTCAGGCGAAGGTCGTCCAAGGGTTGCGAACCTATCTGGGGCTGATCGGAGTTGAATGGCCGCCAGAAAGAAGGTCAATCGCGATGAATAGTGTTCTTAGTTAGTGAAAAATGCTTTCTGTTTGGAGGTGACGTTGAACGGTTCAGTTTGGGGTCTTGTTATTGAGGAAGATGAGAGAAAAACAAAGAGAAGCAGTGATCTCTCGGTCCAAGAGGTCCCCGGAAAATTTTTCCGGTGGCGGCTGATTGCAGCGAGAGATGGAAAAACAAAAAAAGGTTTCGTAGGCGCGGAAGCAGAGCCCTCAAGATCGAGAGCTCTGATACCAACTTGAAAAAGGGTATTCTGATATATTTGAGAATTGTAAATAATGTGTACAAGGGGTTCTCTATTTATAGAGAATATTTGACCTACTTTTAACCTAAAGGCCTTGGCCCAATACAACAAAGGGCTTGGCCCAATACAACAATAAACGACTAAATAAAAACTAAATAATAACTAAATCAATATTATTTACAACAGGTACCTTTGAATATCGACTTCTTATTTCTTTTCCTCTGTTTCGGTTAGCAAGAGTGAGCTATGGAGTTGGTTTTAATGTCTTTCTTTCCCTTGCTGTACGGTCACAAAACTCTTGGCCTTGGACGCATGCAAACTGAATGACTGAATTTGTGAAGCTTAAATATAGCCCTCTTGATGTGGTTAAACCGGGTCTTAGGTATAATATTTGGTTAAGCTTTACTTATGTTAAAACCGCATGTGTGACCTTGGAAGATTAAATTTTGTCATTTACATTCACTTGTTTCCGCCTATTTGAACAAGCATTGGGACCTTTGGTATAGGCAAATTGTAATAGATTGTTGTAAGTTAGGAGAGTTTTGTTAATATGAAATTGTGAGGACTGAGTTAATGAACCACACCTTGGGTATGTAAGAACTTAATTGGACAGCTTGCTTTAGCCTCACAAGTACACCTTAAAACGTATAGGGCATTACATGTAATAGATAAAATTATAAGCACCTAGTAATCCTGAAAACCGAACCTATGTACTTAAGGAATTGTGGGTTGTGACTTTTTGTATAAATAAAAAATTGGGAACACTTGTTTATGGATAAGAACCGAACCCACACGTATGGAAAATTCTGGTTACGTCACTTGCTATCAATTGGTGAAATAAGCTCCATGTTGGGAAAAGTTAAATTAGTATGAAAATCATGAAATCTGTTTTGAATTAAGCTTGGCATATGTTAAAACAGTATGGATAGCTTTGCTAAAGGCCTTGTTCACTCACGTAAGCCTTGGGGAATGGTATGCAAATAAAAAAGCTATGTGCACCTAGTTGTTGGCTAAACCGAACCTGCATGTGTAGGTCCTTGGAATGTTTCTTTCGTTACTTGCTAGCAATTGATAGGACAAAAAAAAAAATCAAAGGCAGAAATATATAATTAACATTGGAAGCATAGAGCTCGATTAACTCCAAGGGTTAGGGAGCATGGTAATTAATTGTAAATCATAAGAAAAATAGATGTAAATTCTGACTTGGTACATATGTTTGTTAGGTGCGCAAGACCCTAAATAAGTGGACTGTTCGATGATATTTGGAATGCTTGATTAAAAAGCTAAAGTATCAAGGTAAGTGTTTGGTGGTGAGACCTATTGTGACTGTTAGCTAGCATATGGAATTTTGAATTGATGCTCACATGTGCCTTATGATTTGAATTCTGTTATTCTGTTAAATATTGTTAGTAATCTGCCATTGGACTTGACTTGATGGAAATTTTGTTTTGAGAAGTATTTGGGACTCGGCATCTTGGTATTAAAAGTACAATAAAAATATGCTATTATGATCTTTTTTTTTTGTATATCTATATGCTATTATGATCTAGTCATGCATATGCACCTCATGATTCATCTGTTTCTCTTTGTGTGTGCCAAACATGTCATAGCATCCAGCATTATACATTCATTCTGGAAATCGAAGTATATAATAAAAGTAAGCATACGTTTGAGCACGCATCATATAGGCATCCCTCTGGTACCAGGGTATGGGACACTTGGCTTCAGTCTGCATAGGTCGCAGTTGGAACCCTCTTGAGTAGCCACTATGGGATCTCCACTGTGCTTGTTAGTACGTGCACGACGGTGCTATGAACGTACACCTTTGGCATTATATACGCATCTTGATTAGTATTTTGGCGTTATATACGCAATATGATTAGTACTTTGGCGTTATATACGCACTACGATTATATGTTAGCATCTATCCGGAAAATGATATGTTGATGCGACTGTTTTGAAATTTTGTACCTAGTCTAATATTGTTGCTTTATTGGTTTTACTATCACACTACTGGGATTTTTCTCACCCCTTCAGGGGCTCAATTTTTATAAATTGCAGGAGTACGAAAAAAGCATTTGATGATGTACTTGTATTGGAGATGCCCTGTTTATTTGCTGCTGCTGTTTTGGGAATTTTGATGACATGCTGTTTATGTTGATTGTTGGCTGATCGCTCTAGTATGCTGTAACATTTGTTTTTGAGATGTTGTAAGAAAATGTGAGAACATGTTTAATTTCTGTATTTGGGCTTTGGGGTCTATTTGTTACTGGTGAAAGTCTGGTGTTCTTTAGCAAAATAATTCATGCACATTTTCAATTCTGAATTTTTAAACTACTTTCGCGAGTACCTTGCGAGTTCGGTATCTGGGGCTTCAGACCTCTGAATGACACATAATTTATATGCACGCGAAGCTCCAGATGTATAGTTTCTTATTATATAAACTTTACAATGAAATTCTGAAAGTTTGATTTATTATGATTTTTGCAAGTCAGGTCTTTTGAAACATTTTCACTGATTTATCTCTCATCTTGCGAGTTCTGTTTCGAGGGGCTAGACACCTCCGAATGAAGTGATTTTTATATGCGCATAAAGCCCCGAATGTCTAGTTTCTATATATCAAAGAATTGTTTTTAAGCTGTTGAACTGGAATTGATATGATTTTTTTAGACAGTAAGGTTTTCTGGAAAACTGTAATTTCAACAAGCTATGCATTTGATTAAGCTCCACTCTAAGTTTTATGAAGTTTCACACTAATTTTCATGTGCAATTAGGTTTCCTTATAAGACTTTTATTTCATGACTTCAAAATGCAGTTCAGTTTTAAATTATTTCTATCACGACTCTAATCCGCTTAGCAGATAACTCCCTTGGACGCGTACAGGGGAGGGTGTCACACTCATCTTCCAAGGTATTACATCAAAATAAAAGAAGCAGCCCACTCACATCCAACAGAAATATCAGACAACAGCAGAATTCCAAAATAGCAGCAGTCAACGGCAAATGTCCAAAATAAGTACTTCATCAAATGCTTCTATGTCTCCCTGCAATTTGTAAAATTGAGCCCCAAAAGGGGTGAGAAAAATCCCAGTAGTGTGATAGTAAAACCAATATTGCCACAATATTAGTCTAGGTACAAAATTCCAAAACAGTCGCATCAACATTTAAATTCAGAACAGATGCTAACATATAATCGGAGTGCGTAGATAACGCCAGAATACTAGTCAAGATGCGTATATAACGCCAAAGTAATGTACGTTCATAGCACTGTAGTGCACGTACTACTAACAAGCACAGTGGATATTCCATTTTGGCTCCATCAAGGGGGATTCCAACTGCGACCTATGCGGACTGAAGCCAAGTGTCCCATACCCTGGTACCGGAGGGATGCCTATATGATGCATGCTCAAACATATGCTTACTTTTATTATATACTTCGGTTTCCAAGATGAATGCATAATGCTGTATGCTATGCCATGTTTGGCTTCACACACGTGAGAAATGCAGTTTTATGATGACCATGCTCATGACTAAGTATCAGAATCAGAGTACCATGTTTATCATGGATTTTTAATACCAACATATCGAATAACAAATACTTCCAAAATAGAATTTCCATCGTGTCACGTCCAAGACAGATTGTAAATCATATTTAACAAAATACGAATCCAAGGCACATGTGAGCAACAGTTCAAAATTCCATACACTAGCTAATAGTCACAATAGGTCTCACCACCAAACACTTACCTCACGTGCCACAAATATTAACCAAACAGCAGCAATAATCAGTCCACACTCAAGGGTTATGCGCACCTAATCAAGCAAAGACCAAACAGAATTTCAAACGTTGATTCTTATAATTTACAAGCACTAGTCATGTCTACCAGCCTTAGCATTTTACACGGTTTCTATAAGTCTTTTACTAACTTGCTTTTCCAACTTCAAGCCATTATTATTAACTAGTTAACAGTGAAAATCCAAGGTTCCTCAAGTATAGCCAATTCGGGTTTCAACACCAAAAAGGCTCAAGATATTTTCCATTCACAATTTCAATTCTACAAGACATGGTGCGCTAAGAGGGACCTACAACATGCTGTTAAATTTATTTAATTCATATAAAGTTTGATACAGTAATATATTCCATCACCATATACCTTATTCTAATTTAACAAAACAGCAACTTAACAATGGAGGCTTTATTCCAAGCTCCAAAAACAATTCCTTGTGCTTGTAAGCACAAAGCCCAACCGGTTCCATCATGGCAGAATCAGAGGAATGGAAATGACAAAAAGAACATTCTCCTATCAAGCATGTAAGGGCCAAAATGAAAGGTAAGGGAGTTGGAGTGCCACAAAATATTATTCCCTTAAAATGCACCTACAAACCGAAGCAGAGAGTGAAAGAAGAGCTTAAGGTTCAACCTTACCTCCTTGTAGTCCACACAAAATACACCTAAATCGGTCAAGAATGTAGTCACCACGTTTGTGCTAAGATTTTCACTCTTCTATTCTCCAAGAATCTCGATTTACCACTGCATGCAAGGAGAATTATCAACTCTCCAAGGACTCAGATTTGCGGCTGCATGCAAGGGAATTACCTTATTAAAACCGTATGGAATAAGGAGGTAACAAGAGATTAAGAAAGGACATGCTACCTCCTTGATGTTGGAGATTCGACGGCCTAACCAGAGGAAAAGAGGAAGATGATGCTTTGTGTTCTTGGCTAATCCACTAGCGGTCTTGAGAGGATGAGGATGATGGCTCACGGTCTAAAAGGAAGGGGGATTGCAAGTTACGTTCTTACGGTGCTTCTTTGGTGAGTCACGGTTTTGAGGGAGGTTGAGGGGCTGTGTTCTCTGTCCTGAATCTAGAAGATAATAATCAGCTTTGTTCTACCTTTCAATGCGCAAGAAAGAAAAGGATAATGTGGCTGGTTGGGTTTGGCAATTAGACACCAATTTCCGATTTGTTCTGTCACCTACCCAGCGCACAAGGGGGAGCAAGTGAGAAAGTGTTAAAGCTTACTAATAATTAAAATTAAAGGCTAACAAGGAAAGAAATCAGCTTTGTCATGCTCTTCTAGGCGCACAAGGGAGAAATAGGGTTGAAGGGTAGGGTTGCCTCTTGCCCAATAGAAACACATGCATGAAGATGACTCTTTCCTTATTGGTTACATGTGGTGGCAATGGGGCTGACTTGTTTTGTCCAAAAATGCAAGCAATCAGAATTTTCTCTTTACACTAGACATATGTGATGAGGAAGGATAGATAATGGTTACCATGTGGTTGTGCTAGGCCAATGTGTAGTAACCAAGGTTGAGGAGAATGCTTTTTGGGCTGGTCACAAGCACTTCTCAAGGGCTCTTGGGCCGTCACCCTTGAAGGCTCTAAAGGTCCTAAAGAATAAGTTTCCTAAAGGATCACTCGTCACATGTACAAACTCGCTAATTATGGTTTCATGTACCATCTATTTATTAACTAAAATGTTTATACGTTGTAATAAAATTAATCACACACTTTTAACTAGTATTCAAGTTCAGAAAGTATACCTACTTATTCCTAACCGCATGTATGCACTAAAATAAATTCCCTAACTCAAATTAATTCCACTCTATTATATGTATAATTCGAGTTCCAGATATGCTCTCCTTTTCCTAACAGAAATTATATAACTTCCTAAATTCGCAGGATGTTACAAAACCAATGGAAAAATATTTGGTAATGTTGAGTGGTTAATTGGACCTAGAGGAAAATATTAAGCAAAACGACGTTTAGATGACGTAAAATGAAAAGTGGCACTTGATATGGCCTTTTGGTAACCTAAGGATGCCTAATAAAATGAGAAATAAAATTTAGAAAAATAAATTGTAAAATAAGCCTACCTTGGCCGAACCTATACGGTGTAGGGGAGGTTTTTGACATTTTTCGTATTCTGATAGAATTGCCGTGTATTGATGATTCGTACATGGTTGTTGTAGGTTGCCGAACGTTGATTTGAACCCCGAAACGTGAGTTCGGTGGATCGCCCTTGGTCCTGGACCAAGTGGGATTGAGGTAAGTGATTGGAACCATGCTTGTGTAATTGATGACTTGCATGTGTTGTATGAATTTTAAGTAATTGAGAATGTCCTCTGTGTAGGAATTTTTGCTGTATAAAGAGCTCGGAGAATATTTCATTGGGAGCTAAGTGAAGAGGACTAAACAGGTAACCTCTTGGTACTGAGGCTTGATCCCCTTGTGTGTTCCACCATGCCCGTTGAGGGTGATGGTAGGAAATGTATGTAAGTAATGTAGAATAACATGATCATGCATTTAGTATGTGTGTTGGTACATAGGATGTACCGAGTCTCTGGCCAGTAGACAGTTTGCCTTCGGGCTTTTCGGACTTCCGCTGGATAGGTCTCCGAGAGGGAGTTCCAGTTGACCTAGGGTCGTGGTGAGTGATCCGGATAGGAGCATACTAGGAAGTCTCGGGTGTATATGGCTTAGAGGGGTGCCTCGGTTTGATGTTCTAGGAACACGCCTTGGTTGAGACCCGAAGGCTTATATGCCGAGCCATTAGGCAGGACGTTGCATGGTATTGGTAGCGACCATTCCAGCTTCGTCGTAGTTAGCCATTAGGTGGAGTTTTCTTCGGAACCTCTGGGTTACTGAGATATATTCGTATATCTCACCCCGTCTTGGGGGCTTTATTTCAGGAGGTAACAGTGGTGCAGGAGCGGCAGGCAAGAAGCCCGTAGGATGAGTCGTTGGAGGACTTTATACTTTTTGCATTTTGATGGCCATTGGGCCTAGGCTAGACTTAGGGCATGAACATTGTATATGTTTTTAGGATGATATTTATGTCATATTTGTTCACGCTATTTTGCCTAAGTCTAGATACATGTAGTTTATGACATTTGGAGACTTATGAATTATGTTATAATTTGGAGAATTGTAAATATTGTATTTGGATCTTGTGTAATGTGAAGCATATGTAATATGATGAAAGGGCAATAGGCCTATTTTAGGATTATGATTATGTGTATGATTAGAAAATGTATGCAATTGGACTTTGATGATTGAAACGTATTAAGTATTAATAAAGGAAGCAATGTGATACGTATTGTATAAGTAAGATAAACTGTGATGGATTGTAAGTGCCCCAAGGCATTGTTAGTCCTTGTGTGTGCCTCCCAATGATTATTAGGTACATTTGAGGTCTAGATCACATTAGCAAATATGGGGATTTTTGTAAAAACAAAGGAAACTCTGGCGAAATTTCTATAAATTGGCATAATTTAGGCGAACTTCGGGAGAGCATATCTCCCTCCACAGAGGTTCGATAGGGACGTGCCATACGTAAATTTGAAGCTTGATATGTCCTCTATCTTGTGGTAGAATTTGGTAAACTTCTGGGGTGAACGTCGACCTGTAGAAGGTAGAGAGTGAAGACTGCCCATTTGCTCACTGCACATGTGGCAGTTCTGGACCAGTTTTGGGAAATTTATTCCTGCTACGTTTCTTAGTTCAATTAAGTTTATGATATATCAAATTGAATCTTGAGGTGTTTAGTTTGTTGTATAAAAATTTGAGAGCAATTGGTTGAGTGGATTTTCTGCAGTAATTCGTGGAGTGAGAGATGTTTGAAGCTGTTTTGAGGATGGTTGGTTGTTTTGCTTGTCCAACTTCAAACGGCGATATCCGGAGCAAAAAAGCTCTAAATAACTCATGTGATAGCTTCCTAGGATGGTAATTCAGTGTAGAATAACATATCAAATGATGGGAGGCTTAAAGAATATGATCTATCCGCAGAAAATTAAAGACCGAACCATGTTCGGATATGTAGAAAATGTATAATTGAGAAATTAGCTAAGTGGGTTTATGGGAACCCCTTAGTGACTTGTAGTAAGAAAAATAAGTTATAAAAGTAGTCTAAATAAGTATTCCGTAAGAGTTTACAGTTACGGTCACAACTTTTAATTATTACGCTTTTATTGTTTTAAATGTTCGCGTAATAAACAAAAAAAGTTTACTCGCATTTTTATAAATGAATTGCTGTGATTGTAAATGCGCTTAATATCATAATTAATGTTAACAATACCAGTGTACAACGGGTTGTTACATTATATGGTATCAGAGCAGTTTTGTAAGGAAACTTTGATCGTGTATAACTGTATTTCATGTTGCATAGCTATCTGTGAACTGTTTATGATTAATGTATATGTGATTCCTTAGTGTGGGTCTGATCAGCTCATTCCTTTGTGTTACATGTACAGATATCATTAGTAGGGCACGTGGTCGCCGTGGAATCCGAGGTGCAGATCGTCTAGCAGCACCAGATCCTATTAATGCAGTTTTGAATGCTCCGCACGAAGAGACTGCTGCGAATAGAAATATGACCGAGACCTTGATGAAGAATAATCAGGATATGATATGAACCCCCATTAGGATTGGAGGAATGGATCTAATAGGAATGAAAATTATAACTCCAAATTCAGCCGCCAACATGTACTGTTAAAAACAGAACGTATCTCACGCTACGGACCTCGGATTTGGGTGATTCTAAAACGAGGTGAAAGATGGCTTCCTGAATCACGATTTTGGCACAAGAATCACCGGAAAAGGATAAGAAATTCGGGAGATATGAATCCAAGATAATATAGAACGAAATTGGAGTTTAAGGATTATAGGTAGGCGCCACAATTTCAAAGAATTGATAAGCCCAAGAACGCCACAAGGATTGATGCCCTTGATAAGTTCAGAGATTCTCAAAAGAACCCAAGAGAACTAGTCTCACCAAAATAGGTCAACTTGATATTCCAAATCTATCTTCAAAAGCCATGGTGTTCCCTTATATAGTGGGCAACAACCATATTGAGTTTAACCTAAAAGTGCTTACACATAAAAGAAAATAGATAGCCCAATAATCCAGCCCAATAAGCCTTATTACAAAAAGTTTAACTAAATATAAGAAAATAAAATTAAGTGCAGAATTTGGGCCAAGTAAAATAAAGCCTTCATGCATATCCATTGAGGCTTATTCTTCAAGGTCTTCAATTTGAATTAAGTGTATCATTTTGGGCTCTTCTTCCTTTAGACTTGGGCTTGTCTCAAGTAAAGTCGTCACCAAGAGATTTAGAGCCTCTTTAGCCTTTTTAGCTTTTGCTCTTGTCATTGGGCCTCCAAGACCTTGTATGTCCTCCAAGTTTGTTGTCTTGGTTATGCCACCTCCTATGTCCTCATCAATATCCATTGAGGCTTATTCTTCAAGGTCTTTAATTTGAATTAAGTGTATCATTTTGGGCTCTTCTTCATTTAGACTTGGGTTTGTCTCAAGTAAAGTGGTCACCAAGAGATTTAGAGCCTCTTTAGCCTTTTTAGCTTTTGCTCTTGTCATTGGGCCTCCAAGACCTTGTATGTCCTCCAAATTTGTGTTGTCTTGGTCATGCCACCTCCTATGTCCTCATCATTCCCTCCTTCTTTAGAAGAATTTGTCCTCAAATTGTAATCCTCGTCTCCTTCTTCCTTCCTTTATTTTCCTGCTTAGCATAGCTCTCTACCCTTTTCTTAATGTTTGCTTTTACCCTTTCATGTAGTTTTCGCCCATATTTAGCCTTACTCTTACCATCTTTATGCTGAAAAATAGAGTTGTTAGGCAAAGGTAGCAAATCAAGAGGAGTGAGAGGGTTAAAGCCATAAACAATTTCAAAAGGAGAATAATGAGTAGCACTATGAACTGCCCGGTTATATGCAAACTCAACGTGGGGCAAACATTGTTCCCATGACTTGATGTTCTTTTTAATTACAGCCCTCAAAAGAGAAGAAAGAGTTCTATTCACTACCTCAGTTTGGCCATCAGTTTGTGGATGACAAGTAGTAGAAAAGAGAAGTTTAGTCCCCAACTTACTCCATAATGTCCTCCAAAAATGGCTTAAGAAATTAGTATAACGATCAGAGACAATGCTTCTTGGAAGCCCATGGAGTCTTACCACTTCCGTGAAGAACAAATCAGCAATATGGATTGCATCATCAACCTTTTTGCACGGAATGAAATGTGCCATCTTAGAAAACCTGTCCACCACAACAAAAACAGAATCTTTACCATTTTTAGACCGAGGTAGTCCTAACACAAAATCCATAGAAATATCAATCCAAGGGCAATCTGGAATAGGTAAAGGAGTATACAACCCATGACGCAATAATTTAGACTTAGACTGCTTACATACAATGCATCTTTCACACAATTTATGTACATCACGCTTCATGTGTGGCCAATAAAAATGTTCATGCAACATGTCTAGAGTCTTTTGGATTCCAAAATGTCCCATTAATCCCCCCACATGTGCCTCTTTCACAAGTAATTCCCTAATGGAACCTTTAGGAACATACAATCTCTTTTCTTTAAACAAGTAATCATTATGCCTAAAAAATCCATTTTGAGCAGCATCCACACAAGTTTTATAGATTTGTGCAAAGTCTGGATCATGCTCATACAATGCCTTAATATGATCAAAACCAATGAACTTAGTTTCAAGAGTAGAGAACAAGGCATACCTTCTTGAAAGTGCATCTGCAACTACATTAGACTTACCTTTCTTGTGCTTGATCACATAGGGAAACTGCTCCAAGAACTCTACCCATTTGGCATGCCTTTTGTTAAGCTTGCCTTGTCCTTTTAAGTACTTTAAGGACTCATGGTCACTGTTGATGACAAACTCTTTGGGCAAGAGATAGTGTTGCCATGTTTGCAAAGCCCTTACCAATGCATACAATTTCTTATCATATGTGGAATAATTAAGAGCAGCCCCATTCAGTTTTTCACTAAAATGGGCAATGGGATGCCCCTCTTGCATCAAAACAGCCCCTATCCCCACATTAGATGCATCACATTCAATCTCATAAGATTTAGAAAAATTAGGCAATACAAGAATAGGTGCATGTGTCAATTTTTCCTTGAGAGCAGCAAAGGCTTGCTCTTGTTTTTCACCCCATTTGAAACCAACATGCCTTTTAATCACTTCATTCAAGGGTGCAGCTATGGTACTGAAATCTTTAACAAATCTCCTATAGAAACTAGCTAAGCCATGAAAGCTTCTCACCTCACTTACATTCTTAGGAGTTGGCCACTCTTGAATAGATTTCACCTTCTCTTGATCAACTTGCACTCCTTGTGAGCTAACAACAAAACAAAGAAAAACAACATGGTCTATACAAAACACACATTTTTCCATGTTAGCATACAATTTCTCATGCCTTAGTGCTTCCACAACATACCTCAAGTGCACAAGATGATCATCATAGGATTTTCTATAAATCAGAATATCATCAAAATAAACCACAACAAACTTTCCTAGAAACTCCCTTAACACATGATTCATTAGTCTCATGAAGGTACTAGGAGCATTGGTTAAACCAAAGGGCATAACCAACCATTCATACAGCCCATATTTAGTTTTAAAAGCTGTTTTCCATTCATCCTCTTCTCTAATCCTAATTTGATGGTATCCACTTTTTAAATCAATTTTAGAGAAGAAACAAGCACCATGCAATTCATCCAATAAATCATCCAATCTAGGAATAGGATGTCTATACTTTACCGTGATGTTATTGATGGCTCTACAGTCAGTGCACATTCTCCAGGTTCCATCTTTCTTAGGCACTAAAAGGACTGGGACTGCACATTGACTTAAGCTTTCTTGCACCCATCCTCTTTTCATCAAGTCTTCAACTTGTCTCTGAATCTCCTTGGTCTCTTGGGGGTTACTCCTATAGGCTGGCCTATTAGGAAACGCAGCTCCCGGCACGAGATCAATTCGATGTTCAATGCCTCTTAGAGGAGGCAGTCCATGAGGCACCTCTTTGGGAAAGACATCTTCAAATTCTTGCAACAAAGAAGAAACCTCATTTGGAAGAGAGTTAGTAAGACTTGCATCTTTGATATTATTACACTCTTTACTCAAAAGTAAGAGCATTGGCTTTTTCAATTGTATAGCCTTTTTCACCTCTTTTTCTTTTATAAACAAATTTTGTGTTTTTCTCTCTTTTTCTTGCTCTCTTCCACTCTCTTTCCCCTTTTTCTCTCCACTTTCTTTTCTTTCTTGCTTTCTTTTATCTCTCATTTTCAAATGATCCTCACTAACTTCTCTTGGAGTCAAAGGTGCAAGAATAGTCTTGCGTTCTTCATGCACAAAAGAGAATTTGTTGGTGTAACCATCATGCATAACTTTCTTATCATATTGCCAAGGTCTCCCAAGAAGAAAATGACAAGCCTCCATTGGTACCACATCACATAAAACTGTATCATCATACTTTCCTATGGAGAAGTTCACCTCCACTTGTTTGCTTACGGTCACTTCACCATCCTCACTAAGCCATTGAAGCTTATATTGCAGCGGGTGCGGTTTGGTTTCCATGCCCAATTTAGACACCATTCTAGCACTTGCAACATTGGTACAACTCCCTCCATCAATAATTAAAGAACATACCTTTCCTTGGATAAGGCATCTAGTATGAAAAATGTTCTCTCTTTGACTATCATCCATGTCTTTTACTTGGCTACCCAACATCCTTCTTACCATAAACAAATCTCCTTCCGTTATAATTTCCTCGTCATACTCATCTTCATCATCATGTGAGGCAGGATCTGAAGAAGACTCACTAGTAATCTCTCCATCCTCTTTAAGTAACATAGTCTTCTTAGTTGGACATTCTGAAGCTATGTGACCTCTTCCCAAACACTTGAAACATTTTATTTCACTACTCCTTGTCTTCTTAGGGGTCTCATTGGACTTAATTTGAGTTCTTTGAGGTGCAGCAGTGGGGTTGCTTGATAAAGTACCTCCCTCCTTCTTATTTCTGTCCTTCCAACTTGAATAATTAAAATTAGAAGAGTTTTTCCTCATGACACCCTTTCTTTGAGTTGTTGTTCTACCTTACTAGCTTGATGCACTAAATCCTCCAACTCCACATAATTTTGCAACTCCACAACATCCCTTATGTCACTATTCAGTCCATGCAAGAAACGTGCCATAGTAGCCTCCCGATCTTCACTAACATTTGCTCTAATCAAGGAAACCTCCATCTCTTTATAATACTCATCTACACTCTTGTTACCTTGTGTAAGCCTTTGAAGTTTATTGTGAAGGTCTCTATGATAATGGGAAGGAACAAATCTTCTTCTCATTAGCCTTTTCATCTCCACCCAACTATCCACCAATGGTTCTTCATATCTTACCCTGTCCTTTTGCAATTGGTCCCACCAAATGAGAGCATAATCACTAAACTCCATGGCTGCCACCTTCATTTTCTTTTCTTCAGTATAATTGTGACATGAAAATAAATGCTCAATCTTCATTTCCCACTCCAAATAGGCCTCCGGATCACTTTTTCCTTTAAAAGATGGTATATTAAGCTTCACCCCTTCAATTCTGTCCTCTCTAGCAACATTCTCATTATCTCTTCTTCTCCTTCTTTCATCCCTCCCTCTATGTCTATCATCATCATGATTCTCCTGATTTTCTATTCTCTCAATCCTCTCGTATAACTCCTCTGTATGTTCCCTCATCATCCTTTCCATCTGAGTTGTAATGGCGTCAATTAGCAATCTGTTATCTCCCGTAGGAGGAGGAGTACCTTCACCTGCACCTGCCATGTTTTAAGCAAAAGAACAAGAGTAAAAAAGAAATTGGACCTCACCACTCGCTCACGTGTTTACACTCTTAAAAGTATCACTCGTGTTTGTTGCTCTCTATTAGGCTTTTGTGTAGTGTGCTCTCTTGCCTTTTTCCTCTCAATAGCTCTCTTTAAGTTCTTAACAGAATCTCCAAGAACACTCAAGAGTACAATCCCAAACTCAAGAATTCGTAATGACACAATACAAATTGGAAATATGTCAAAGAAGGCAAGACAAAGAAAACCAAACCAAATTGAAGGAATTATTCAAGGAAGACACTTTGGACCTGATTTGAGAGTAGTAGTGTGTAAC